>NC_056467.1:13999441-14269441 GCF_008729295.1 Plectropomus leopardus | reverse complement strand
CCTTTCAAGGGAATCCCCCAATAAACACTTGTCATCTCTCATGCGCACACACACACACACACACTTTCTATGCAAGAAATAGCATGAGCTAAAGTTACCACACCCCTAAACATTTGGCTGACAGTCTTTCCTCCCCTGCACAGAGGAAATAGGGTGGTGACCACTTGGCTGGAGAAGCACAGAGCTAGATGATGCCTTGGAAAATGAGTGGAGTTAGGTGTAGACTCATATATGCAGTTGGGCTCAGATTTTAGGATGGCAGCAGGAGAAAAGTGAAAGTTTTTTTTATTAAGATTACTTATGGGGCTTTTATTGCCTTTAATTGACAGGACAGTGTGAGCGTGAAACGGGGAGAGAGAGAGGGGGCGAGACATGCAGCCCGGGGCCGAGGCCGGACTCAAACCCACCACTGCTGCGGCGAGGACACAGCCTCTGTACGTGGGGCGCTGCTCTATCCACTGAGCCACCAGGCGCCCCAGAAAAGTGAAAGTTTAGAAGGGAGCTTAGAAGAGTTAGAGGGCACAGAGAGGGAGGAGAGGGACAAGGTGTGTTGAGAGAGATATGCCAAGTTGAAAGACCTGTCCCTTCACTTTTCTGCCCCGTCAGCTTCGAAAAAGAGATAGTAAGACCAACGGCAAGCCAAATGGACAGAGTATAAAGGAGGAAAGCAGGACTGATAGAGGAGTGGAGGTGGGGAAAGATAAGCTATTTCTGGGGAGGGAGAGCGGCAGAGTATAGAGCCAAACATCAGCAGATTATCTGATCTCTGTATCTGATCAAAACTTTACAGCATAAAGCAAACAGGAGGCATGACCACAGCTCTATCAACATGCTGGCCACAGCTGAAGGCTACAGACAAATCTGGCTCCCAAGATTGGAAGGGTCAGGCTACATCCGTGCACACTCAGTGAAGTGGAAACATAATTAAGCTTCTTCACCTCATGCCCCAAATGTGATTGTTTAAAAGAACAATGAATTCCTAAAGATTATCCAAAACACAGAGAATACCCTTATAGAGAAAAACAATGACTTCGTTCAAACTGAGGATGTGAGTTCAGGTAACAGTCATCATCTCTTGTTATCTCCTTTTGAGATTAAGCCAATTATAATAGGGAGTTGTAGATAAAAAGAGGTGAAGACCTGACATGTGGACCGTGAACAAGGATAATGCTCCTAAAAGTTTTGTGCTTAAGCTGCATGTGAAGAATTAAAGGGATACTTTTCAGATTTTCAACCAGCACTGTATCAAAACAAACTGGGTAGTAAAGATGGACTGTGGTAAACTTCCCTCCATCTAACCAGAGCCTAGATACCCTTCGAAACAGCAAAGCTTTGCCAAATGATGCAATTTGATGCAAAAGATGAGTGTTGCTGGCTCTCCTGGCTATTGCTGGAAATACAAGCTATGCTTTCACGTTTTTCCACTGCCTACCACCCATGCCAGCACCGCGGACACAGAAAGCATACACGCTGATCAAGACACAGACTTCCCCCTCTCTCTCTCTCTCTCTCTCTCTCTCTCCCTCTGACCAAAATCTGATCAAACTGTAAAATTAGGCAAAAATAAAGGCAATAATAAATCAACATTTTGTTTGCTGTAATGCCTATTTCTCAATTAAAATGTTTCCAGAACCCTATTTTTGTGCCATTTTAGCTGTAATAGCGAGAGTTTGCAAACCAGAAGTGGGCACCATACTGTTTCTCGCACAGTAAAACAAGTCAGAAAAAAAAAATACAGAAAGAGCTGACATACAACGCTAAAATCAAGCAGTGCTGGCCAAATATAAACCAAAATTCTGTTATTGTGTTACATAAGCTCAAATGATTTCAGGAACATGTTTTTGCTTACTGTTTAACTGTAACATGGGATCATGTCTTGACAACCAGCTGCTGTTATTTCACATGGACGGGGATGCATTACACCACCCACCAGCGGGAGCAGTTATTGGTCTGGTGCAGCGAAAGCGTGTGCATCTTTTTATTGCATAGACATCGTAGTTTTATTAAAAGGCCATCTTTTAAACTGTTGCAATCACTCTTTTTTAAAGCAAAGAGACCCCATGACCGCACCATACAGAAGTAAGAAGAGGAGGTAACAGGGGTTTAGCTCCCTAAAACAAACAGCCCCCCTGAAACTATAAAAGACTGAGCTTTGGTGGGAGTCTCTCAAAAGACTGATACATTTTCAGCTGTTATAGCGTTTCTACTGCTGCAATGAATAGTAGCCTTTAAGAAATAAACTCCAGTGTCGAGTAATCTGTAGCTTTGAATGGACAGTTCGGCTGACTTTATCATTTATCAGTAAAGTATTAAGTACTGCCACCTGTCTATCTTGAATGTGGGCTGCCTTCATGTGGTACTGTTTTATGCACCTATATGTGTAAATTGTTTGAGGAATTGATATCAGGTAGATCAGTAATTTCCAGTGACCGGCTGATGATGTTATCAGGCAAGAACGAATATCTCCTCACTCTGATTCTTTATTTTGTGTCATGCACATAAACATGTGCCCAACCCTAATCGGTTTAAACACCAGTACAATATTGTTGCAGTAATTAATCCAAAGTACATGCTATTTTTCTGCTCAGTCCTCAAAATAAAACACTCTGCCTTCCATCCCAGGCCTGGAAAACAAAGTCTGCCACAAAAAAGGTTCCCCATCTAAAACATATCTCAAATTTTCCATGGTCATTCGCTTAATTAAAATGTACATAAACGGAGGTAAAATTACAGAAAATTAAGTATCTTAAGTCTTTACAGACAGGACAATGAAACAGAAAAATGGACCTTGTTCTCAAGGTCTGTCTTCCTCTGGAAAGGCACTAAACTTCTATTCTCCAAGGCTAAAATTCGTGTTCCTGAGCCTAACTGTGCACATGGGACATTTGTCTTTGTTTTAAAAGTTTCACATTTACACTTATTTGTATTCTTGCTGAAGGGCAGATAAGAAAATCAATACCACTATTCAAAATCCACCTACCAGGATCTCTAAAGCTAACTACTTAATACACTTCATATCTAATTTATTTTAATCTTACAAAACTGAAGTGTAAAGAGTGACTTTTCTTTGGGAGGTCATGCGTCTGTCCAGGTCGTGTGTAAGTCATTCCTCAGTTGAATAACTAGTACCCTTAAGAGCTGCTGGCAGTTGTGTTTTGCTACTGCTGTACAAGACCAGGTTGGCAGTTACCTTCTGTTTACAGTCTTTGTGCTAAGCTAAGCTAAAGCTGCACATAGGTGAGAGTGGATCTTAGAAAAGAAAAAAAAAAAAAACAACAATTACTCTTACTTCCCAAAAAGTCAAACTTGCTTTAACAATGTGTAATTTGATGTGGAGGTGGGCTTACTTTGTGATTATGTGTCTACTTCTATCCTTTAAGTGACAACCCGTTATTTGTTTTCAGTGCCTACATTCTCTGAAATTTCAAAATCCAGCTTCTTTAATGTGAATATTTCTGGTTTCTTTACTCTTCTATAACAGTAAACTGAATATCTTTAGGTTGTGGACAAAACAAGACTTCTGCTTGGGGAAACACTGGTTGTCATTTTTCACCATTTTCTGACATTTTGTCAACCAAACAAGTAATCAATTAATCAAGATAAGAATCAACAGATTCATTAAAAATGAAAATAAGCATTTGTTAGATGTAAACCCATTTGTTATGCACATTTCTTGTGATTTCAGCTGAATTATTTACCCCCCCCACTGATGTGTGCCATCTTCTTTTGGCTTAACTAACTCAATTTACAAGCAAAAAAAGCTCTTCTGAAGTTAAGCCGAGTTGGGGACACAGTAGAGGAGAATTAGAGAGCAGGCCTGAAAGAAAGGGAGAGGGAGACAGATGTTTAGTCATCGGAGAGTGTAGTCACTCTTGTAGCCGAGCCATCTGACTGGCACAGTGGATGCAGAAAACAGAGGAGCAGGAAAATGAGACAGAAGGAAAGAAGGAGGTGGAGGATGCATGGAAAGACAGACGGGATAAGAGAGACGCAGGGAGCAATGGAGAAAGTTGATTAGAGCAGTGGATGAAAGAGAAGAGTAGATGAAATGAAGAACATGAAGAGAATGAAGATGGCAAAAAGGGAAATGAGTTTTTTTGGAGAGTATAGCTGTGAGCTGGAAAGAGAGAGAGGAAGCAGAATTAATGACAAGAACTGGAAAAAGTGGGAGAATAAACAAGTGGAAAGTTATAATTGAAGCAGACTGTTAAACTGAAGAGGAGATGAGAGGTTGAACAGGGTAAAGCGAAGAGGAAGAAGTGAAGGAGGGGAGGAGGGAAATGGTGGAGTCTGCCAATATGTGAGTTTCACAAAAACAGCTGACAAGCAGGTGAAGGAAAGAGCCATGGAAAGAGAGGAGAGAGGAGAGAGGGATAAAATGAGGATACGTGAGTGAGAGTGTGATGGAAATGAAAAGAGACAGAGGAGAGGTGTGAAAAAAGTGATAGAGAGAGTACATGGCATCACAAGAGAGAAACAGGGGTGGGAGGGAGTGTGCTGAATAAGCAGTGAAAGTGAAAACTATAGAGGGAGAAAAGTTTGGAAGGAGGGCAGAAGTTTGTGAACACACATGGAAGCACACCCAAAAGTGAGAGAGACACTGATGAATAAGAATGAAGGATAATAAGGGGAGGAAAATAGAGTGCACCGTTTTAAGAGGATGTAGATTAGCTGGATAGTGAGTTTCTCCCTCAGCGTTCGCTCTGTCTCAGTCCTTGACAAACAAAGCTAATGTGACTCAAAGCATTACAAAACTTCTAATCCATTTGTGTGAGTGTATTAAAGATACACTATATTTAATATAGAGGTTATTAGAGGTGACGGTGTTTGTGTGTTTCGAGGATGGATTATGGCTGCACAACAATAGGAAAATATGCAATATGCGATAACATCAAATATTGTGATAATTAGGGATGCACGATATTGGATTCTTTGACAGTATCCAATATGCCAATATTCATAACAACTCATTTGGCTGACAACCACTGTTGATAAATCCACTTTTGTCCTAACCTAATTTTTTTTATCATCAGGTCTGCTCTGTAGTGGAATTAACATCATATAATGCATTCTCCAATCGTGATGGCCCACCAGAAGATGGCCACATAAAATAAAATGCTTTTCAGTGTATGAAATATGAATTCACTGTGCAAAATAAGAAAAATATTTCAATTAGGGTTAATGTTTTGTACATGGTCACTTTGTCAATTTAAAAATAAACATATCAGTTTGTGATATTGGCAGAAATCAGCATGGTGGCCAGTTCTGATATTTCATTTTAAAGCCAATATCAGCCAATACCGATGACATACCAATATTATCATGCATCCCCAGTGATGATGATATTACTTGCAATAAATAAACAGATATTAAAGTGTACTCAGTTCTGCATTTCTGCTGCTGTTGGCAT
Source organism: Plectropomus leopardus (assembly GCF_008729295.1). Lineage (NCBI taxonomy): Eukaryota > Metazoa > Chordata > Actinopteri > Perciformes > Serranidae > Plectropomus > Plectropomus leopardus. The sequence continues at coordinate 14,264,031 of NC_056467.1, read as the reverse complement.
ACTGCTAAAGTACAACAAACTGCTTGTTGTATTAAAAAGTTAAAACATTTCCAACATTCTTTTATTGAACAAATTAAACACTGAACTGAACATAACAGGCACCATTATACCAAAAGAATGGTAGTCATAATTTAAAGTTTAAAGACCTACAGCAGAGGTTCGTGCAAATACTCTCAAATATTGAGCAAAGTCATATAATTCGTAAACTCACTTAAAATATTAAATGTAATATATTATATAAAAAACAACTCAGCTAAATAATTAAGAGACTTTCAGTTAAACATTTATCAGACCGCTTGCAAATGATTCAAACAAAGTGACTCCTCCTAATCAATTCACAAACCTACATTTGGGTGACAAATTAAAATGTTTGACCATCAAAAGCTGCCGGAGCAGCTTCGAGTTAAATACCACCAACACTTTACACAAATAACTGATGTGAAACAACGCCACTGTAGTTGCAGCTGGTGTGTTGATTATATTGATATCCCCTCAGGCAAGGTGTTGCATGGAAACAAGCTCTCTGAGGGGATTGGGAGGGAAATTAAAAGGGTGTCTAGTACAGCTATTTGGCATTTATATGGATTCAAGTCGGATAATATCAAAAATCCAACTGACCTTTTATTACGCTGCAGGGAAAGTATGTATATAAAAGTAAACAAATGATGTGCCATCCTCCATCAAAAGGCAGAGGGTTAATATTCCTGATTTGGACGCACAATATAATAACCTCAGGATGGCTGACATCGAGATTCTGACCTGTACAAACTAAATATGCTCGTCTGTTTTTGTGCTTTTCTGGTTACTTTAATCCATATGTTTCTTCCAGAAATGTGGCTTGACTTGAGAATCGTGAGATTACACGATAATCCACCTCTGATATGCTGATCCATCCCAACCCTACTTGTAATAGTAAGTCTGGCAAAACCAAATAACTCACAATCTAGTCTCCATAAGAAAAGGCATGGTTTCCAACATGTCATTCAGTTAAACAAAAAAAGAGCCACTCCTCAGAATTGTGAGGGGCCAGCACAACACAAATAGACACAACACAAAAATACCAGCTCAGGTCATCTATTGTGTGCAAAGGATTGTCTGTGGGTTCCATTTGAGAGTGAAATCTCTGTGAAACAGCACAGGAGGTATATTGTAGTGTAGAGTTTAGGATGTTTTCTCAAGAAAAATACACCAAGGAATCAAATGTTTCAAATGTTTTCAGTACCTGCAGAAACTTTCAAAGTACAAGATACAGATCCCAAAAAAAACGGTGTGATGCCAGTGGGTTTGTGCCACCAGGGCTAAGTAAGGGTGAGAACATGACAAATGTCAGAAGTGACACTGCAGAGCAGGAGCTGCTCTCACCCCAGGAGATTTGCCCCTGCTGAAAGAAAGAGATAAACACTGTGTATTTATGTAGTGTGTTTTATATGAGTGTGTGTGTGTCTGAGAGAGAGAAAGAGAGAAATCCTCTAGTGCACTGTGAGAGCTATGTCTTTGTTACTCTGACAATGGTGCTCTGACACAAATGAAAAAGATTCTTTTTTTTCCTCCTCTGTCAAACACTTTTATCTTCCCCTCTCCAACTGTCAGCGTTTCTCCCCATATTTCCCTCACTCTCTCTGATTCTCCATTTGTGTATCTCAGCATTTCTCCCGCTGTCTCTCTCACTCTCCTTCTGTCTCTTCTTGTCTTCATTAGCTTCCCCTCTCCTGTTTTCATTTCATCATTTCACTCTCTGAATTTGGTATCTGAGCAGCAGCGAGTGAGGAAGTGCAGAGAGCGAAGCAGAGAATACAAATGTAAAAAGGAGAGAGGGAGAAATGGGGATAGGGGACATGGATAGGAGCAGAGAAGAAAAAGGGGAAGGCATTGTTAGAGGGATATCAGAGGGAGGAAGCAAGAGAGGCTGAAAGAAAAGTTAACAGGCAGAAAAAAAGCAAAAGAGAGAAAGAATCTAGAGGAGAGGGGGAGAGAAAAGGCAGGAGGATGGTGCTCTGTGTGCTACTGTGGAGCCTGCAGCAGGATAAGTGATCCCAGTGGTAGATAGAAGGTCAGATACACACTGACAGTCAGACCACTGCTTAACCTGGAGATCTGACCACACACACACACGGGCACGCAGTTCCTGACACACAAACTGCATACACAAATGCACACTAACAGACACGCACACACTCACACAGCTGATGTGAGGCAGACAGACTGAGAGCAGGATGGCTGTCAAAACATCAGCATCTGCTCAGCATCACACACACAACGCTCAGAGCAAACACAAACAAACATACATCTAGCAAACAGCGTCCAAGCAGCCCTTAGAGGGATCAGGGCTGATATTTGATAAACTTGTGCTACCCCAGCTGGGGCTTAGATAAAGCATACACACACACACACACACACACACACACACACACACACACACACACACACACACACACACACACACACACACACACACACACACACACACACCACGCGTGCGCACACACACAGCCAAGCTACAGCCAATTTCACACAGTTTTTCATAAAGTTTTGGGTTGAAACATAAACTCATGGATATATATAAGGCAACTGAATTTGTTACTACATCAGATGTTTCTCATATTATGATGCAGGCTATATATTATGTAAAGCCTTCAAGGCAGGGCTGGGCGTTTAAAAAATAACAACATAATTATCTCAATATAAATTTCCTTGATAATGATATAATGAATGCTTGATAAATCCACCATGTAATTAAACCACACACGCCTGTAGAGGGGTGGGGTGGCAATGCATCCAGTCACCACCCCCATTAATCAGAAGGAGAAGAAGGAGCAACAGCAGTATATGAAGTAGAAAAAGACGGGGGACGGGCTGACCCGGCCAGCTTTCGCCAGCCACAAAGCTGTTTTTTTATAGTATGATTGTTGTTTTGACCATGGATAACGTTGCACTGTGATTGAATTCGCCTCATAAAATTAGCAACAGTAGCCTTATAGTTTACTCATCCAATGCTAATGGTAAGCAAGTTAACATGACTGACTGACCCGCTGTTTCATATAGTAATATGACTTAATGTGAGTAAAGGAAACGTGACTAAAGGTAATGGGACACGGTTTCCCACACAGTTCATTTATTCGTGGCAGCCCCGCCACAACTAAATCATCTGCCACCACAACTAGATTTTTTGGAGCTGGACTGTTAATTAGGCGCACTACTGATAATAATAATGATTTGCCGTCAGCTACCACCACACATACACTGTCAATCTGTGTGAAACACTGTGTAAATAAATCTTTCATACTTTCATACATTAACACGTCTGTAAACATGATTTCTGTCTTGGTCACAACAGACAGATTTTGACTGCTACTTCAAAACACCATCAAGGTCCATCTTTTGTATTTGGTTTGATTGAGAAACAGCAGAAATTAATACTGTTGGTGTAACACTTGTACAGCTGATCTCAGTGAAGATTTTTGTCTTATTTTTTTTCCTTTTACATTGTCAGCTAAAACACTTAAAATAGACTTAACCTAACTGTCCAATGAGTTTGATATGCTGCTGATCAGAATTAGGATTTTTATGTCTATTTTCAGAGTTTTATTTAATAAAATTATTTTGATTATAGAGCTGTTTCTAACAAACCTCAGATTTGTGAAGTCATCTGCTGTTTGGAAAATGTTGTCATATTCTGACAATAAATAATAGTTTATACTTTAGGTAACAATAAGGTTTCTTTGACTCAAGAGCAAAAATCTGCCTTTGAACCTAAAAGGAAAAAATTATTTGGCTTTTTTTGGCGGATGAATTGGGTATCGATCAATATGAAAAAAATTATTGGGGATTAATCATATTACCCAGCTCTACTTTAATGTGTGTTTTATTCGATTAACATATTATGTGAACATCGATGTGTGTGCGTTCGTGTGTGTGCGTGTATGCAGGGCTAATTGATTGTCCTCGTCAGCCCTGCTGTTCAGACTGCAGTAGCTGTCAGCAGGAGCCAACTGCTACTCTAACAAGCCTTACACACACACACACACACACACACACACACACACACACACACACACACACACACACACACAACACACACACACACTTTCAGATACTCCCTTACAAGCACACATACATTTTCACATTAGCCCTTAACGTAGCAACAGACTTACTTATATACACGTACACAAACGTCGAGGCGAGCTTAATAAGTCTATTAATTGCATGTGACGTGATTCCGCCTAAGATGGTATTTCTTGACATTTAGCAAGGCTGATTGACAGATGTCAGAAATATCTGAAGGATCCCCTGGCATTTCGTGGTGCGTGATAAGTGTAAGAAAGGCCCAGTCCTTAATCCAACTTTAAGCCAGAGTTATACAAATCAGAAAATTCACCTTTGTTTGATTCAACAGTGACTGAATTCAGAAACAGTATGTATGTATGTATGTCATTGAACGAAGAGATAATGCACACGCCATGCAACACTCTGCATCAAGCCACACATACTTGTACCAACACACACACACAGGGAGGATACTGCTGATGAAGCGTGGGTAAATACACTCCATCACAGTGTAGGAGGTTTACACAGGGACAAAACCCTCTCATCCCTCATCCTCTGCTTCTCTATATCCCGCACCGCCCTCACACCCTCCTCACAATCTGTCGTTACAACTGAACCAGCTTCCCACACCCACCTGCTTTCTCCTCTCCACTCTCTCCTTCTTGGAGTCATGGATTTTTTTGTCTTATCTTTCACTTCTTTTTCTTCCTCTCTTTGAGTCATTCTCTTTTTTTCTTTACTGAACTTGTTTTTCATCCCTCTCATTTTACGAGATGGAGCTCTCTGTCAGACGTCCTTCGACACCCCGTCACCCTTGCACTTGTGCAAACACTGTAGCTGTGTCTGAAACATGAGCATGTGTGCAAGTGGGCATGTGCAAGAGGTGTGAGTTATAAATTAATGGGTGTAAATCTCACATAGCCAGACGTATCGTGTTCTGTGCCAGCACCGGAAAAAAGTAGGAATGGGAATCAAGAGCCGGTTCCAGTTGAGAATTCCACATTGGAAACAGAAACGTATGCCTCCGAACTTATCAGTTCCTTTCATTGATGCCGACTTGTTTTTCTTACAGTTGTGCATTGCAAAACAATGGCATCAAACTCGTGTGTCTACGTTGCTGAAAAACAAGAAGGGCTAATGGCGCAAGAGGAATAAACAGTTAAAAACGTGACTCTATCACAAAGAAAGATGAAAACAGTGCAGCTTGTATGTCTGTAAAATGACTGTTTTATGGCAAGGGTGGAAACAACAAAAATATGCTAAAAAACATCTTTCTGTTACAACATGGCCTGAAATTATAGGAATGCAATCACACTATGCAAGAGTGCCAATGCTGCCAAACTGAGCAGTCTGTTACCAAGGGTACGTGTCCTCTGTCATTATAACTTTAAGCAGGCTTAGCACATTTTTTCTTTGACTAAGAAAGTGGAGCTTTTGCAAACATGCATGCGTTTTAGTCTAACCTATTTTTCATTGTTTTTAGATTTAGAGATAATATAACAGTTGCACTGATGCTTGAAACCTGTTAAGGCCTACTGCTCATGCACTGCTCGTGTGAACGGTGTGTGTTCACATTGACAGTGCAGTTCTGCCTACTGTTATAATTACTGTTTACAGTTATACTCAAAAAGCTGATACTCCACTCACTCATTTATGAAGCCATGCAAAGTCACTGCAGTATCAACAACATGGTCCTGCAATTGTTTCACAGGTAGTGTGTCAACGACTGAACAGATTACTGTCGATACAAATGCTGGTCAGAGGGCGTTTTGAAAGAGAAAACAGGAAAGGTTGAGTAAAGTGTGGAGACAGGTCTTGCTATGAGAGGACTAGTTTTAAGTAGTGTCATGTTTTGTTTTTTAAATGTGTTAACAAGCAGGAAGGATATCATCTGCAATAGGCAGACAATAAAGGGCTTATACTCACAATCTACATCCTGTGAGCCAGACTTGATATCTGTGTGACTGTATATATATATATATATCTATTTATCATTTATATATATAATTATAGATAATAGTGTAGATAGATAGATAGATAGTTAGATCGTAGATAGATAGATTGAGATGATAGATAGATAGATAGATAGATAGATAGATAGATAGATAGATAGATAGATAGATATTAATAATTATTATCTTATATAAAAGATATTTTTTAAAGATATTTTTAAACAAAAAAGGAAAACTGAACTTGGCACAATTCTAAAAAAAAAAATGTATGTCAAGTGGATGATTACATGCATTGATAATGCATGTTATATCCCCATCTTCCTTGCTGTGAGAGCTCATTGCATATTTGCACAGATAGGTCTGTTATTACCTCTATGTGCCCCACCACGCTCTTTAATTCTCTTTCTCTCGGTCTGTATATGTGCATATGTGATCTTCCCTTTAAGCAACTCTATGTGTGCATGTGTCCATGAATATGTATATTTTGGCGTCCAAGCACCCATGCTTCTGCTTGAGCGTGCGTATTTATGTATTACGGCTGCTCGAGCCACTCAGCCACACCGTCTCCACTGACCTGTCCTCAGCGCTGACTCAGCAAGTATTGGTCCCCTCTGCATTATTCAGCGAGCTTAGCCAAGGTGTTAAAAACAGGAGTACATCACAGCAGAGGACGGGAGCATGCTAAGTGGGACTGGCACAAGACGGGGAGAATGTAGAGATGTAAGCTTAGTGCGATAACAGAGATTAGCTTGTAGAAACACGACTAAAGCTTTGTCCCATTTCCATTCACATAAATCTAGATTTGGATTTGAGGATGTGTGTGTGTTCGCAGTGACAAAGATGTTGAGTATTGGATGTTTGATGAAGATTACTTGTCCCATAATGCAGTGCAAGAGAAATTAAGAGATTGTTAAAAAAAACACACTGATTAACCCATATATATATACATATATATATATATATATATATATATATATATATATATATATATTTATATATATATATTATATATATATATATATATATATATACACACACAACATTTTTTCATAATTATATTAATTATAAATATCGTTTTCTGGACATTTTCACTTAGTGTTTTGATAATTTTCTGATAAAATAACTAATTTTCAGGTCATTTTCTAATCACCTTTCACTACTTTCTTGTAATTTGTGGGACATTTCTTGCCATGTTGCTGATGTCCTGAAACTGACCTGAAACCTGAAACTGATGTCCATTCAGGTTTCAAAGGGTCAAAGATGCTCCAGGTACATCATGAAATATAAAAGTACTGGTATGCTTCGGGAAACAGTGCAGTCATGTGAGGTTGAATTAATTTGTGGCTTAAATGTGCTAATCCCTGGTTTGGTCTTTTAATTGCAGTTTAGAAGTGTGAATTTTTTTGTGCATGCACAAAGAAATGGTGTGTAATCTCTGAGGTCCAGGAAAAATGACATTTTTATGCTGTTGGTTTCCACCACAGAGGCTAATAACACAGTTAAAGAAATGTCACCTACTGTGAAGTTGTTTACACATAACAGCCTTTAGTTTTGCTCGAGTAATATTCACAGTTACACATTAATGTGCTGAAATGGTTTAAGAATGACTTAATGGACGTTATCTTTTCAACTTTTCAAACACAGATTTTCCACCCTAGTTGCCAAAGTGCAGCTTGTCCCTCTTCTTTGTACCCATTAGTCTAATTTGTCCCCATCAACAGGTGTTGAGTCATGGATGCCTGAGAGGCACTCGCAAAAGCTAAGTGGTTGCTAATGCTAATCAAGGCCCAAAAGGACCATTGAGACATGCTGGTGAAGATGTAAGTCCTGGCTAAAAAGCTCCAGTACCAAAGAAAAATTGAAATGCGTTGAGTCACAGCTTCCCAATGATGTCGCTTTTCTTTGTTTTTCTTTGAAAGAGACGACAGAGCGAAATAATGATGAATTTGCACAAATCGGCACACATCTCAACAAAGCCAGTGGCACGCGGACGCAAATATGCACATAACTTCACAGATGCACACAAAGCAGTTATTATCTTTGATTATTTATGAGTGTAACTCAGACATGCTCTTTGGTGTAGCCTATGCAGTGTTTGATGTAAGGTATCTTGGGGCTTTGTGGACTTTCCTTGTTCTTTTCACAGTACCATAGCTGCAGCGCTGTTTCCCTCTCTGTCTCTCCGCTGCCACAACTCCGTCTTTCTTTAACTGCTCCGTCTTTACATTTATTTTCTCTCCCTGTTTCGCTTTCACTCCCTTATTCTCACTTCTGTTTCTCTCTACCCTGCTCAATCACTGTCTCCCTGTTTCTCTTTCATCCATCCCACAGTCCGTCATCTCTGCTTTGTCTCACTCTTGATTCTTAACCTTTCTTCACCTTCATTTTGTCCCTCTTTTTGTCTGTCTGTCTTTTTGCTCCCCCTCTTACTTGTTCACTTTGAGCTGTGTGTAGTCAGGCTAAGAGACAGAGTAAGGTAAGCTCAGTAAACAGTGCTTTGGTGGTGTCCGCGGCTGTTTGTCTAACCTCCACTGTCCGTGTCACAGGACATGCCTTTGTGTCAGCTTCAAAGCAACATACACACTCTCTCACACACAAATGCACTCGCACAAAATCTTCTAAATCCTTTAACAGAGATGTATACTCACCCAAATACCCACATAGCACACACACATTTACTCATGCATGTTGAAGCTCTCTCACAGATAATTCGTAGTGAAGGAAGTAGATCCGAAAGAAAGAGAAAGAGAAAAACAGATGGCACCCTAATATGTAATGTAGGTTTACTGGAAGAGAAAACACAACAGATAGATTAAAGAGTGTGTGCATATTCAACGTATCCTAATTTAACTGTCGGTGTGATATCTTACAAATGAGCGCCTCACAAACGGCGTCACATTCCATACTTAACAAAAGTTAAATAATTAAACCTATGTATGTAACGTAACGTTACATAGGTTGGGTTGAGGAAAAGAACATGGTTAGGTGTTGTCACGTTGTGTACTTGATGTAAAGCTACGTAGTTTATGTTAAGTTGCATGGGTTAGCTTTTATGAAAAGATACATGGTTGGGCGTCCTCACTTAGGTTAGGTGTACGTAGGTAAGTACAGTTGTGCAAGTTACTTTTAGGAAAAGACGTAATGATGATGATATCTTAAAACAGTTCACATGAGTTGACACTGTCCTGAACTGAGGTTTCCTGGGGGGAAGTCCTGTGTTTGTTTGACTAATCTACCATCCCAACCTAAATTTTTACGCAGACTTTCACTCTTAAAACTACCGCTTCTACTCTGTCAGTGCATTGGTCACATTATTATAGCCGTCCCAATGACATGGGTTCTACATAAATCACTGTGGTCCATTATTTTTCGTATGTAAACATATGAACAGTGCATGAAAATAGTTCTGCATATTGCATGCGTATACTGTAGACTTGTTTTTTGTTTATTGCTTTTGAGATGTTTGCAAGGGGAAAGTAAAAAAGTGTGTGCAAAAGATTTCAGTCACAAGTATGAGTCATATCTACACAGGCTTGTCACAGACGTCATTGAGGCACCAACATTTTTTTCAAAAAGATTCAAAATAGAAATTTCTACATAACAATGTTGCCCGGTAACCATGAGATTTCTAAGGAGATTCTCAACTTAACCTTTGTATATGTATATTACACAATTAGATAATGACGTGGATAGGAAAAGCTATATAGTTATATGTAAAGTAAACTGAAATCGTAATTCTATTGTGTGTGTGTGCGTGCGTGCGTGCGTGCGTGCGTGCGTGCGTGCGTGCGTGCGTTTAAATCTTAATTCTGATAAGCTACTGTACAAATATTCAGTGTTTAAAACTGGGTGAGCATTTCCAGTGGCAGCTGTTGACTGATAGTGGTAGGCTGATGTTGCTTGAAGAGATACCCTGAACTCTGTGGTACGCAGCTGACTAGATCATGCTTTACCCTGTGTGAATGTCATTGCAAGACATTTTCTACCCTTTTTTTAACAAGCAAACATAGCACCGATTGTACACTACCAGTTAACTAAGCCACTCGTCTCTTTGCAATATTCAACACCCATATGTGCGGTTAAGTTTGTACTCTACTAAGAGTGTGGAGTGGAGGCTTGTTAGCCTTTCGCGGTGCAAATCACAAAGTTTCATCATGACACTACATTGATGTGTTGGACAACCATAAAGTATTTGCTGTTATAAAGTCTGCTACAATATGATTTGGATTCAATTCAACTCAGGGGCCCATGACCAATATGAGATGGTATCCTTATTGTCTTTTTCTTGGCTGCTTGCCATTATCTGCCTGGTGCTAGGCTGCTAGCCCTGTTTCAATGTTTTGGAAGGTGTGCTTGGACAGATGATTACACAAAGTGCCACTGAAATTTCAAAATAAAGGCGCATCTCATATCTGAAGTGTGTGTTTTTACTTGGGTACTCATTTAGTGCTAACAATAGCAAGTAAGGCTAAAACGACCGTCAAATATTATCAATGCAAAGTGACAACATTGATGCACATCATCAGCTTTAAATCCAATTAAATTTCACAACCCTTTTCTCTTTGTTTGGCACTCATCCACGTTTACGGGAAAGGACTTAAACCAAATGAATCCTTGGGGTTTTTTTTTGTTTTTTTTCAGATCTGTTTTTTCAAAACACTTCAGATGGAAATCATATTCATGATATTCTATGACACCTTTTGACCACAGCTCTGTGGCCATTAAGCTAATGTAGCAGCTCTGTTGTGTCCATCTGAAGGCACATGATGCATGTGCTGTGTTCTTGTCTATAATTGCACATATGGGCCTGCTGTCCTCTATAATTCATGGATATGTACACCCCAGCTGCCTCTGCATGTATGTAACACTCACATGAATGCCTATGTGGCCTTCCTCATGCACTGAACGCTCCCACACAGCCTTTCTTTAAACATGTATTCTCCTTCTCGATCATTACTTCAGTTAGTCAAAGTGGAACTGAAAGGTCCCTCCTGTCCACCCCTTCTATATTCTGCTTTCCTCTTCATCGCTGCCATCACTTCACTTCAGAATCCCAATTCCCCACACTTTCACACTGACTGCAAAAAACATGCAGTCTCTTTGCATAAAAGAAAATGATGGAAGTTAATTGGTTTTAGCAGCAAAGTTTGGTCTGCACCAAAATGATAATCTGAAAGAAAAGAGTAAGATATAAGTCAGAGAAAGAGGAGGAGAGATACAGTAGCAACGCACTATGTTTTTGACAATTTTCAATGTATTAATATTTATTGCTTCAAGGACCAAGTCAATCCTTGGTCACGCCTCAGGGACCAGGATTTGATGTGCCTGAGGTGTGAAATAGTCAAAAATGTTAGAATGTAAATCAGGTGTCCACTTGATGTAGACCAAAAAATGAAAAATTAGAGCGTCAGTGTTTCTGTTGTGATCAAAAAAGAGAGAGAAGCAGAGGTAGAGAAGATGGTGCAGGATGGAGGGAACAGAGGAAGAAGAGAGAGGAGGAGAAATGTGGGGCGAGACCCGATGCTGACCAAAGCTGACACCCCTCGGCATGCAGTGTTCACCTCCAGGGTGTGTGTGTGTGTGTGTGTGTTTGCTTTTTCATGCTTCTATGCTTGTGTGGGCTTGACTAAGAAACAAGGGAGAATATTTAAAGCTGATTTGTCATGAGAGAGTGGCAAAACAGTGGAGCCAGCACAGGCTTTGATAAGCAGCATAGTGATGCAAGCACACACACATACACAGAGACACACACACGCACACACGCACACGCACACACGCCTTGAACTAACATGCAGCCAGATGGAAAAGGCTTTGGTTATTTCTCATGGGTGTAAATACTCTGAGGGTGCATGTACGGCTTCCTGCAACAGTCAATAGTTTCATACATGCACACAAACACACTCGTGAATAAGAGTGAACAGATGTGCACATACACACATAAAATGGCATATGCACGCATATGTATACAGACGCACAAAAGCACACACATGCTCAGTATTTAGCAGCAGTTCTGTTGCTAATGGCCAATGTTTTACACTCTGTTGCCAAACACAGATGAATAAACAACAGCAGATAACTCGGCAAGATGGCAAATTGGTCTATAATAATTACAAAACTAATTACAAAAATAACAACAATAATAATAAGAGAGTAGATAGTAGAAGTAGATTTTCAAGCCCTTGTCTCTTCTTTTTTTAAGTCAAATATTTCCGAAGATTCTTAGTGGAGCTACTTCACACGGTTCAGTCATGCCAAAGCCAGATTGGCTTGTATCATCCTCACAAAATGTTTTATTTCTATGTACTAGACCTAGTGTTTGAGCCATTTACTGTGACCCAATATGAACAAAGTTTAAGTAATTAATTGCTGCGCAAAGACTATGATGCAACATGCTGACTGTATCATTAAACAGTTTTTCAGATGCTTGTCTACATTTAGACAGATTGTTTTTTCTACTTCCTAGTCCTGTCATTGAAGTTAATATATCCCCTTATAATTAAAGCAATATGTTAACATTTTGGATTATAATTAAAACAATATGTTAACATTTTGGATTATAATTAAAACAATATGTTAACATTTTGGAATATAAACATATTTGCTGTAGTTGCCAGGCAACCAGCAGAGACTCCAGGCTGCTCCCAGCCAAGAAATAGTCCGGGCCATGTGCCCGACTATTTTTCATCCCTGTTTGTACGTATGTACTGTATGTATGTATGAATGTTTGTATGTGTGTATGTATATGTGTGTGTGTGTGTGTGTGTGTATATATATATACACAAATGTATTTAATTAATTTATTTTGTGTACTAGGACTAGGTTTTTGACCTAGTTTTGTTTTTACCTTGTGTGTGTGTGTATATTTTAATTAGTATTATTATTGTTATTCTGTGCCCCATCCCATTCAGACAATTTTCAGGGTCTGTGAACTCATCGAGAGTTATTTCTATATCTCAGCAGCAGTATAAGTCGTGGCATGGATGCTCAGTTAATCTGATCAGAGCTGATCAGATTGATAGATGAAAGGAGCAGCTGCTAGTGTGAAAAACCTTTAGATCCAGCACAATGAACAGTTAAGTTTCACTGCACCTAGTGTCATGCTGCTCCATCCGTGCCCAAAGTACACTCTGCGCTGACACTTAGGTGCAATAAAAAAATGTTGTGTATATATATTTCACCAGCGCTCCAAAAATATAAAATCTATTTGTTGTGGCAAATGTTTTGATTGTGGTGGCCTGCCACAAATAAATTAATGTCAGGGAAACCCTGAATTTAGTTTATATGGTATTGCTCAATATAGCCTATGCTTTGCTATGCCTTGCTTATATGGCGCATAGCGTCTGTGCCCTATGTATTTGGCTGTTATATTGAAAGAACAAATACACAGGAGTTGTATTAATCTTCTCGTCAAACTCTTTATCAGACAGCAAATTAGCGCATTTCACAAAATGTTAAACTAATTCTTTAACAGTGATGCAAGGTAAGAGTGTTTGGATTTTATAAAACTGATGTAATCGTTTTATAATAAGTTGATAATCGCAAGGAACATAAAATACCTATTCTTTTAGACAAACTGGGAATGCCACCAAGAATGAGAACAGCAACATCGCATGTCTCTGGGGAGTTCTTCACAGCTGAGAGTGAATGCATTATGTGTGTCCTGTTAGCTAGTGTCGGGGCTTATGAGAATTCATTTTGAGTAGATGAAAGTCAGACAGGATATGTTAGACGGGATGGCAGATGTAGGAAATGGGGTTGCCTTGTTATAGGTAATGTCCTGTGGGAGTGTGTCTCTGCGTGAGAATGTATCATTGCAAACTGTCACTCAAAAAAAATAGTTTGGTTTGCATGGAATAGAGACTTGGATTAAAAAGAGGGGGAAGTTTAATTTTGTGAAGTGTTTGCTCACCTTTGCCACTTGTAATTAGGAGAAAAATATGAAATGTAATATCTCATCTGCATCATCAGTTCTTTTCTTGGGACTTCAGTAATTTCTCCGCTGAGATGTTTTTTGGTCTCTGATGCACTCTGGTTGCTGGGTGATTAGAGTGTGATTGGCACTTGGATCAGAAATAGATCTCGGAGCCATGAAGAACATCACACCCTGGCACTAGAGGTGGGAGAGCCAAGTTTCATTTGTGAGAATATACCCACATACATCCTGGCAGACGTGCATCTATTCAAACACACAATTAAGAACTTTTTCTTGGAACTTCACACCCACAAACACACTTTAATAGACACACGCAAACATCACACAGTCACGCAGCATTATTGTCACAGTTATTTAAGTGTAAGATCAGGAGTCTGAAAGCTTAATTGCCAGTGTCAGACACTGCGTGTGTGTTTAAATCTAGGGGTGTGAGTCAGACTGTCAGTGATATAATCAGCACTATTGACATCATCTTATTTCCTGAGATTGCAGAACTAAAACTTTCTCTCAACTTCAGAAAAGATTAATGTAATATGACTGTTTTAATCATGTAAAACACATGTTTAATGAGACTGATTCTCCAGTTTTATGGCTTTGATGTAAACCATTAGATAATCTTATGTGCTGTAATGTTATGTTGCAAAGGCTTGTAAAAGATACAAATTAATAAAACCAAAAGTAAGACTAATAAAACATGACAACTAAAATCAGTTGCAGTAAGTTTAGAAAAATTTGTATTTATCAAAGGAAAGACACACATTTTATTAAATCCTTAAACGCCTCTTCCCCAGGATTTCTAATTATTACCACTTGCTCAAGCACATGCAGCAACCCACTCCTGTGAAAATTTGAATTCAATAAGGTTCTTAATCTAAGCAAACACAATTATTTAATTGAAACATTTCATAATAAAAGACCGATTAGCCTCTAAAAATGTCTTAAAGTAAGCTTTACCTTGATGTCATGAGAACTAAAAGCATTAGGTGCATTTCCCATTGTAAGAAATACAAATTAATTCAATGTTAATAACAGTTTGTGGGTAACTTTCAATGGGAGTGGTTGTAAAGAAAGATGAAGAGAGAGAGGAGGAAAGAGGGCAAGAGAGAGAGACAAATTAAACTTTACTTGGTTCCATATTTAGAGGCAATTTAGTGGAAGAACATGTCTTTACATGCTTGGATAGGCCCAGTAATGACAGCCTCTCATAGTTTCATGTATTTCATTCATCCCATGCTCACCCTGCCATGATACAGTTTGGACAGTAACACTCTTTTTGTATAGGCCCTGCACTCCAGCAAATTGGATCTGACTATGACAATGGTGGTGAGGATGAAGTGCTGACTTTGCTAACTTGATGGTGTTCACACCCGAATCAAATAAACAAGTGTAGTTTTCATAGTAGAGCTTTGATTGGGCCCAAAAAAATCAAGCCCGGCCCTACATGAACTCAGTTAGTTTCTATCCTGGACCACGCCCAAGCCTGATTTAAAAAGAAAAGATATATGTGTGTGTGTGTGTGTGTGTGTGTGTGTGTGTTTTAAATTAAGACTTTCATACCAGCTAAGGGCTGGCATTTTTCTCGCACCACTGCTCCTTTTCTTCCTTCTGTTATTTCAACCATTACAGGTTTAGCAGAATGAGCTGCACCCTCCGGTCCATGGCGATGCAGCACACAGGTGATCACTGCTCTCGCACTGCCAACCAAGTGGCCTTGCAGCCTCTCTTTCTCTGTACCTTGTTTCTCTTCTTCTCTTGAGCCAAGTCTGTCTCTAAATCGCAGTCCCTTCTTTCTTTATCTATATTTTCTCTCTTGAGTCACTGCCATGCAACGCCTGCCACTTACACAGGAGAGCTGCCAGTTTAATTTTATAAAAAAATAAAAATAAAAAAAACTTGGTAAACGGGAAAGGACCTAACCTGATCCAAGCACAATCAGGCGTGGGCAGACAATCAAAGCTCTAATTCAGAAACAGTTCTTTTTATACAAAGTCCCAAGATTTAAGGGGAAAAAAATGTAAATAAAGCTAATTTAATAACAGTATTTTGAAGTTCTTTTCTGTCTACAAACAATAGCAAACACATGGTCGCATTCATGGCCTGTGCTGCATCTTTACTGTTAGCTTTTCAAGGGTATTTCTGCCTTCAGTCTGGTCCTCAGCTGCACATTGTGATAGCTGACATGACCACTTTGGTACATTCCACTGTTTAGCCATGATTGTGGTTTACTTGCTTGCATGTTAAGGACAATTGTGCTGCAGTATTTTGCTAAAAATAGGGACAATGTCAAAAAAGCCTATTATTTATGCACAATTTACACTATAATGATGTGAACACCCTCAAACATTTTTGTTGCAGAAAATCTGTATAGTCGCCATTTCATTTCAATCCCAATGTCGTGTAGTATAAAGCTAAACAAAAAACAAAATGCCACTGCACTAGTATTTCTGGTCCACACAGCATAGTCTATTGTGCCCCAAACAAATGTGTTGGTTTCGGGATTCTCATATCCTCATTTGCAAAGCAGACAGTCAAAATGTAGCTGCCAATTTCCAGCACTGTCAACTCTCTCAACTGGATTTTTAATAGAAACCCCTTTTCTCATCATTGTATCATTTGCATGAATTTGCAACGCTGTCACTGACACCACTGCTGCATGATTTATGGTAAGGTCAATGGTGTGACTGAGAAACTTCATCCAGAAAAGCTGGGTGCTCCTTAAGGAAATTTGCATATTGTCTAATTTTAGCATCTTAATTCTTCTTAATGCATTCTGTCTCTATCACACTCTCCCTTTCTCTCTCTCACAGACACAGACAAACATGTTCATTGATAGGCACATGTTCATTTTTTAACTATGTTTAATTTTTTCTGGACCATGTTTTGTGTTGTGCCTTGTACCTTGTAATTAGTCTATTTCCTGCATGTTTAACCAATCAGCGACCAAAGCCAGAGCATTTTGGAAATATTACATAGTCACAAAACTTTCCCAAATAAATGTAAGATATGCTGAATGTGTCTCTTTTCCAGCTCGTTTGGTTAGGGTTAGTTTTCAGTGTCCAGGACAAAACAATAAAATCATGGACAAACAAAGAGAAACCAAATTAATTCTGATGAGATAGGATGAACAGAGTTTGGCTGGTAAGCCAGTGCTGGCTTCCACAAGTTCACTGGAAGATAAAGCTCTTGGTCACGTTCATCTGTCCACTAGTAAACAAAATACATGCAACAAATGTACAAATAAGACAAACAAAACATTTGTCTTTTATTTCTTTGCTGCACCGATCTTTGTTGAGGTTAATAATACAAGAGCAGAGACAGGAAACTCTGAAACCCATTAATATTAGAAAACTAGTCACAGGAAGTTAAATATTCTCCTTTAGCCTGCAGGTAGGTCAGAGGTTAGGATCAGCAATAGAGCATCAGTCCTTTACGAAGCTGTTAAGATTTCTGTATCTTTGTCAAATGCTCCTCAGCAGATTGAATGCAAAAAATACTGAGTCTGAACCCATATTATCTATTAAAACAATATATAACCCTCTGCTGCCCTCTGATAATATTCTTCTTCTACAATAATAGCATTCTAAATATCATACAAACTACACAGGCAAGATGATATCACATGACCTTTTAGTGAATAAAAGGAAACTCATAGCTCTCTCGCTTACTCTCAAGCCAGTTCAAAGACAAGCTGTAACATTTTGTAGAAGGGCAACAGAGTACAAAAGAAACAAAGCCAAATTAATGGCTGTGATTCACACTAGAAGTGACACATCTGAGAAACACAGGTGAGGATCTCAGCTTTTTTATCTTTTTCTTACAATTTGAAGTAAGCTTACTAATCTTGCACTGGCATCCTGCTGCTGTTAATTTTCTCAGTTGGCCTGAAGAAAGTTGAAGCCAGTCATGTCTTGTTTAAAATACATAAGTTCTGTTTCGTTGGCAACTGGACTTAGTTTCACTTCCTTGAAGACGTTCCGCCTCTCATCCAAGAAGCTTCTTCAGTTTTAACCAACTGGAAAGGAGTGCAGGCTTTAAATCCTGTGTAGGTGTGTGCTACAGAGTTGTTAAGGTTGCATGTGTATTCTGAGTTTCAGAGTTGTTGAGGCCACTTGTGAGTCGTTGACCCAAAGCAGATTTGTGTGGGTCGTTGGGGGTCATCCACATGAATCCGAACTGAAACTAAGTCCAGTTGCCAATGAAACAGCACTTACGGATACAATGACCTGGATGGCTGAGAACCTTCATCAACTTGTTTAATATACATGATGATTGATGTTGCAGTAGCCACTTCTGTTTACCTGACAGCAAGGATCTTTGCATTGCTGATGAAAACTAGGCAGAGGTTCTTTATTTCCCTTGGAACAAAACTGACCACAACTTTTGGTTGTAGTTCTCGGTGGGGTACACAGCATATCTCCGTCTATGTGTCGGTGTTAGATAAAAAGCTTGGACCGACCAAAGTGTACAGTAATATGTCCATAGTGGGGTGGGAGGATACCCGAGTCAGAATAAATTATGTTGGTGGAATCATGTTCGGCTTTTCAAACAAGTATTTGTCAGTTTTTTGCCGTTTGGAGTTCTCACAATGTTTAGCAGGTTGTTCAGAGGGAAGCTGACGTTCATGTAAAGTAGAAGGTAGGTTAGCTCTCTCAACTAATACTAACCAACAATAGATATCAAATAAGAGCCAAATATTTTATTTTATTAAGCTGACGTGAGCTTCTAACCACAAGGCAGAAGATAACATTATCTCAGAGCCCGACCAAGCAAACCTCTCTGTCTCCCGGCAGCTGCCTCTATCTCACTCAGACTCAACCTGTGCCTGGGTCCACAGCTGCCTGCACCATAGTGCCGCGGGACAGTGAGGAGCGCTCACTCTGCAGCTAAATGTGGGAACCGAAACATCCACTGACTGACAAAAAAAATACTAAACTTAAAAGAACATCAGTCCAATGAGCGGTCTCAGACTGATGATCTGAATTTTCAATTCTCAGGGGGCAGCCCTAGTCCTTAGTGGACACAGGGGGCTTGAACTACTGCTTAAGCTGCACTATAGTTCACAAATTCACAATGTATAAATATGAGATTTGATGTGATTTCAGTGGTTGCCTGTGGGCATTATTTATGACAAAAAGAGTCAAAGTGTAAAAAAAGATGTCGACGCCACATCAAACTCGTGGAGTGTGTATGAAGTGACACAGTTAACCTAATATCGAGAGATATCTGTCTCTCTTAGAATAAAAGTGCATCTGTCTAATGAGAAAGATGAAAATAAACACTCCATAAATGCCTTTTGAAAGTGGTGCTGTGCATTTTCCTTTGTGTGCACAAATGTACACTATAAAATCTACAAAGAAACGACAAGTTTCAAATATGCATAAACTTTCCTAATAAACATATGCAAATATCGAGGGACACTCGAGCTGTCACGCAGAGCTCTGTAACCTCAGTGACCTTAGTGGGTAAAAGTTCCTGACACATAAGCACTTTTATGACTGAATGGATCCTCACAGTCAGGCTTCTGATCTGCAGAGTGGAAGAATTCCTTTGCACACTCTGCTATAACACACACGCACACAAACGCACTCACGTCAACACTTTCACACAAGCTCACAACTGAAAGCACACTCTCTCACAGACACACACAAATGTGTGTACACACACACACACACTTAGGGACAGTGTTAATTGCTGGAGCCAGCATTAGCAGAAGGTGTGATTTTTGAGGAATGACCGATGAGACAGAATCCCTGACTGAAGCAAAGAAGAAGAGAGAGAGAGGAAAAGACAGGATAGGATGAGGGAGGAATTAAGGGAAGTTTGCACTGAAAAGGTGGAGGAAAGGGCCAAAGCTTCATCATCATCTCCCAGGGGTGCAGGCTGCGGTGGCTTGATTATGCATTCAGCTCTCTCTCGCAAAAACCACACACCGCTCAGAAAATACAGCCCTGTCAGCCTACTTCAGCACACAGCCTGACCTTAGACTCTGCGTGTGTGTGTGTGCCTGTGTGTGTGTGTGTGTGTGTGTGTGTGTGTGTGTGTGTGTGCAAGGTGCTAGTTTTTTTTCTTCTTATCTAATTTTCATAGTCAGCAATAAATGGTGAGGAAAATTAATTCGTTTTGTTGTGCATTTTCAAAATTTGATTTATGATTGAGTTGATTAATCAGGATTAGACATTCAGTGGGTGTGATAATGATGTTCATCAGTACTGAGGAGCAATTATCATACTTAGAACACGGCTTTAAAAATCAAAGTAGTTAATAGAAGTAGTCAGTAAAGCAATGAAGCTAACAAGCAGAGTGAATGGCTATAGTTACCATTTTGTATTTCTTTTTTATCTTTGGAGAGTTGTTTGCTGGGGAGGTAGGTGTTACCTTATTCTAGAAAAAAGGGTGTATGTATGTATGTGTTTGTGTGTGTGTTTGTGGTACGTGAGTTAAGTAGACGGAGCACACAAACAGTAAAGATACAGTGTTTTTGCCGTGTAGGAACAGCACTGCAATGAACTTCACAGTAAAGACAGACACTGTTATTTAGACACACGCTCAGTATACTTAAACAAAACACAGCATGTTTCATGTGCTTAGTTCTATGTATAGTTACTATACATAGAACGAAGCACATAAAGCATGTTGTGTTTTGTAATACAAGCCATACACACTTTACTCCCTGTTGACACATATATAATTTACTGCTGCCATTTTAGACCAGAAAGACAGTAGTAATGTCAGTTTGTTCATCTGTTGTTCTAAAGAGTTGCTGTAGAACAGGATGAGATCCTTGGTTGATAGGTACTGTTTATAAGATTATAACACAATAAAAAACTGCGGTGTTACCTGGCTATTTCTAAGATTAAAATAGAAAAGAAAACAAACAAACAAAGATAGAGTAAAACTATCAGAGCTGCCACAATAGCTTGCTGGGAAACCGGAAATGGTGCCCCACTACCAGCTTCATTGCTATGGGGCACTTGGGGCACAAGACGCTTTCACTTCCTGTCTGAAGCCAGTGGCTCCACAGAGCTCTAAAGTCTCCATCGCAAATGTCTCCAAAGTTGGATAGTGAGCCATGGAGTTCCTTGGTCAATTTGTGGCTTCGAAGTCTGTTGCTGTGCTTCCATTTCCTGTCTGAACCAAGTCTTCTCACCCTGATGTGACCCAACAGACTGGTTTAACTAGAACTAGTACTAGGTAGTACTGATGTAATTTGGTTATTAGTGCCCTTAAAAATAAGAAGTTCTGTACCAGTGTTTCCCACCAAATGACACGGACGATTGGGTACGGGGGGTTGGCATCTTTTAAATGCTTGTGTGTCCCTTTGTATCATTGTGTGTCCTCTCTCTAAAATCAGAGGTTTTTGCAGGTCCGTGAACAGAGTGCAGGGATACCTCTCTAGGACTCCTTTTTTTTTTTTTACTCCGCAGCAGCGTGCCACTCGCAGGCTGTATCATTGATCTATCGATCCATTTACAGCTAATTGGATCACATTGATGGATAAGAGGCAGCTGTTTGTGAGGAAAACCAAACTTTTACACCCAGCAGAATGAAGTTAAGTGTTACTTTCCATGTGCCTGATGATCTGCTGCACGGTCTCTGCCCCAAGAGTGCTCTAAATGTCTAAATGGAATATATATTCCAATATCGCTCCCAATGAAGAATCCAGCTCCAAAAATATTTTTGTGTCGGCAAATGCTTTAAATATGGCAGCCTGCCACAAATAAATGAACATGTGAGAAACCCTGCAACCCGTCCAAAACAGCTTAAGTATTTTGTTCAGGTAAGTCTTTATACTTTAGGCTGGAAGCACTGAAATGAAAGTGCTTTTGCTGAGGTCATGTTATCAAAAGACTGAATTGTCACATTCATATTTGTTTTTTTTCATCTGCAGATTGCAGTTTTATACTTCTGTCAATCCTTTCCATAAAAGTCTGTTTGGTGTCTTAGCATATAGTTTGCATTTTGTGTGCATGTATCTGTAAACCAGCTGCCTTTCTTTTGTTAATTTGCAACTGGACTAACTAACTGATTAGTTGTAACCACTAACAGACAGCAATCACCTCACCACAGACTTGTACCGCAAAGAGGAAAACATCACAGTAACGCCAGTGGGCGGAGACATCCACAGCCCACGCTACCCCAACGCTTACCCCCGCAACCTACTGTTGTCATGGAAACTGCTATCACCACCAGGAAGCCGCATTCACCTGGAGTTTGACGGACACTTCGGCCTGGAGGAGGCTGAGAACGGAGTGTGCAGGTAAAACAGTCGAGTGATGGAGCTGAGAAGAGAGGATTAGAACAAGGTAGAAAAAGACAAAAGTAAAGAGGGACAATACCTAAAAGGAGGAAAGTAGGATAGAAGTATGGTGCACAAAGAGGAGTAAGTATTGATGAATTACGAGCGGCTGTAAAGGAAAAGCCATATCAAAGTAACAGTGATTAAAGAACCAGAGTGCGAGTGAAGAGATGATGGAGAGGAGTGTTTGGAGTGACAAAGAGGAAAAAGTTTATGGAGCAGAAGTCTCAAGTTGAAAGGACAACAGCATCAGTAAAATATGTGAAAGTGATTTGTTAATGTATGCACATTAGGACAGAAACAATAAGCTGTGATTGAAAGCATGTGATAGAACAGAATATAAAAAGTGTAGGGGGTGGAATAACTGCAAGAGAGATGGATGGTTGAAGTTTGCTTTCTTGGCAAGAAGTATAAGAAGTTTGTCCTTGAGGGTTGAGGGGAGAAAATAGACTTTTTAATCCCCATATGCAACTCAGCCGTCTTTGTAAGCACTTTGCTGAAAAGACAATGGGGAGCAGGAGGGGGAGGAGAGGGGGAGGAGAGATTTGGAAAGGTGGGAAGAGGGAGGAAGTAGCTTTGCCCGGTTTTGCAAATCTTGTTTGTCACATTGCCTGTATGTGTGTATTTGTTTGTGTCTTTGATAGATGGACTCACTAATTGACTCAGGCATTGATTGCTGGAAAGTTATCCAAAAACTTTTCCTGCTTGTTGTCCTGTTGTTTGGCAGGGTTGCCCAGTGACTTGAGAATACATCATTAATTTGTCTCATCACTGGTTTGATCACTAAGATAAAGTATCTTAAGACCGGAAGATCAGGTTAAACTAACTAACTTAAATGTGTCAGTTGGAGGGAAATACCCCAAAGGAAACATAGTTATTACAAACTGGGTCTTGAATTTGAAGTGAAGGCCATCATTTCTGTTGTTTTCCATGACACTGTACACTACAAATTAGTTGCTAAGATAAAGACACATTTTTAAAAGCCTTCTTGCAAAGAGTTTAATGAGAAAATCAAGACCACTCTGATACCTGTACAAAATTAAGCTTAAACCAGCAGGTGCTTAACTTAGCTTAACTTATCTTTGCATTAAAACTGGACACACCCACAAACAGCTAGCATTGCTTCATCCGAATGTAATAAAATTCTCTTACCAGAACCCCAAGAGCTCACTGAATAAGGGCCACAAGACACCAAGACAATGGTGTGCCATAGGTCAACGTCAGGCCATCAGTGAGCCTCTGCTGCCCTTTATTGGCGCGTCCCGCACCCTTGAAACTAATCCATACTCAAAGGCTTTTTTTGGATGACTCAGCATGCTGAATTGGCGTCAGAGATGGCAGAGCCTGTTGCTGAGTGAAATCACTCTGATTATCAGTTCAGCTCAATGCATGAGAAGAGAAAAAGGAAGTGAGGAAAGCAAACAAACAGCTAAAGTCAAGAAGACGTGAGTGAGAATTACTTGTTACATTGTGTAGAATTATTTTTTTAAGCCATTGATCTCTTCAAACAGTTAATTATTGTTTTGTTATCATTTGCTTGTGCACAGCAAAATCCCTTTGTCCTTTCAGCACCAGGTTGGTTTGTTAATGTGCTAAGTGGCTCACTAGTGCCCTGAATCCTTCCTGTCGGTCTTCCAGTTTCCCTTTTTGAATGACGAATACTGACTATCCCATCTGCTGGAGTTATTTCCTCTAATGCTAGTGCAGTACATACATGCTAGTTAGCTGTTGGCTGTAGTCTTTATGGTGTGTTTAAGTGCAACCATTTGGCCAAGACATAGGCAACATGAGGTATCGCCAGAGTCTGCCTCAGTCGCCACAAGTTCTTTAGAGTCAGGTTGATATGTCTGAGCCCGAACAGATTCGGTCTTCTCTGTTTAATCAGTGCCAAAACAATACTGATTTTAGCCTTTATGCTAAGCTAACATGCTACTGGCATCTACTTCATATTTATCATAGGGACATGAGGACGGTATGAATCTTCTCATTTAACTCTCAGCAAGACAGTGTATTAGTGTATTTCCTGAAATGCCAAACTATTTTAAGATTGAAAGAAATTACACCCAAAATGAGTGTAATTATCCTTAACTAAATAAAAAACTTTGTAGTAGGGTAAGTACAGGAGGTCAAAGTTGTATGTAAACTGTGACTATTTAAAGTTTTCCTATTTGTTTTCTTTTTGTTTCAGCCATTTAGTCATTAGATTAAGAGATGTCTGTAATCACAGTGACTTTGTGAGTGCAATGTTGTTTTTTTATCAAAAAGGATGAAAACTACAAAAATAAGACCCAGGTTTATTAGCTTACCACTTTTCCTAAATGTTCTTTCCTCCATGTAAACTGACTTTTCTTGACATGCAATTTTCATCCTCCATCTTTCCCTCTTCCCTCCCACACATTCATGTACCCCTCCATCTATCTCTTTCTCTCTCCAGGTATGACTTTGTTGAGGTGGAGGACCAATCAGAGACCAGCACTATCATTTGGGGTCGCTGGTGTGGGCAGAAGGCACCGCCTAGTCTCAACTCCAAAACCAACACACTCAGAGTCACCTTCAAGTCTGACGATTACTTTGTTGCAAAGCCGGGATTCAAAGTCTACTACTCACTGCTGGTGAGATAAACACTTTCACCCACACAAACACATACACAGCTGACGATGAATCATGAGCTGTTATTTGGGGCACAGCTTAAAGTTTTGGGTTCGTTTTTTTTTTTTTTGTCGTGGGGTTCAGCCCGAGTACCACTGCAATGCTCCAGGTGATATCTGTCTTTCACTCTTTTAGATCCACAATAAAAAATGACAGATGGGATGATAGGAGAAGATATGCAGATAGGACAGGAGGAGGGAGAGAGAGGGAAGGAGGATCTAGTAACACTGTCGGTAAAATGCCAAAATGTATTAGCCAACTTCTTTTTTTTTTCTTACGCGTCCGCTCCACAATAGAGGAGAGATGGCGGGATAGGGTAAAGAGGGCAGGAGGGAGGGTGAGGATGAGAAAGTGTTCACTTAAAGGCTGTCAAATGAACGGATAAGGAGATTAGCTTTGTCATTCTGTCAGGGAGAGGAAAGAAGAAAGAGGGGGACCCTGATTTGAAGACGTCTCCCGCCCTATAATCAGAGGGAGAAGGGGAAGAGAAAGAGCAGTGGAGATACAGAGAAGCTTTTAAAGATGTTTCCTGGCTTCGTCTTTTATGAGTGCAGAGAGAGAGGGGAAGACACGCAGCATCACAGGCAGGGCTGAACTAGTGACATTGCTTATTATCAGAGAAAAAAAGTGGTATGAGCGCAGATAGAGAAAAGGGCAAGACAGAGTAAGAGAGTTATATTGTATTTGCAGAGCATACTGTTACTTTCATACAGTCATTTTGACATTATAGTTCCTGAGATAACAGTTACCTTGACTCCCATCACAATATGTATTACAAACTCTACACATAATAAAAAACTTCATTTCATCTTTCTAAACTCTACGAAGAGTTTTATTAGAGGACAAGGCTGTTTTTATTCTCTTATTTATTTTCAACAAATTCCATGATAAGACCAACCAATCATGTGAGTCACTACTTTCCAACTTTCCCTCCCCGTCCAAAGCTCATGTTTTTAGGTTTGGCCTATCTCCTCAGGTTTAGGCAACAAAAGTAAGACATTAGGTTTAGAAAAAACATCATGGTTTGGCTAAAAATAACGTGATGTAACGTCACCTGACATAAGCCATATACATCATGTGACATAAGCCACTTGAGTGGCATGCTACACGTACTAGCACACTGCATTGTTATTAGTAACCCAAATGACTTTTAGTATCACACAGAACACCAACAGCTGTTTGCCAGGTGAAAGTCAAGAATTTGTGCCCACCCAACGTGAACTTTCTTACTCTTTATTACACTTTAAAAAATGCCAGCACCCAGCGTGTCTCATACCGCCGTTAAAAGGTTCCTTAGTTTGTCAATGTCCGACGCAGAGGGCCACTGACCAAGCGTCGGTAATGTCAAGTTGGGGATGAGACTGGGCTGGTTATCTCTGTGGCAGGCTATCTGACCCTCCATCCTCCACTATAGTTGGACAGCTGGGTAAAAAGTGACAGTGACAAGCAGCCGCAACATTTAACCCGACGAAAAATGTTCAACTCTTGGCCAACAGAAAACAACACTTAACATGCAACACTCAGCACACAATAGATGGCCAGCATCTCAACGCACTGAGGCATGAATCAAGACGGGAATAGCTTCATAAAAAAATGAAACACATGAGCATAGGGCTTGTGGCAGTTGCTTGCTATCCCATGTGGATAACTTGCCCATATCGCGGTATTGCAATATTGCAATTATTGTGACCTAATTTGTTGGGGACTATTTTTAGCCGCAGATCAATACATACAGCCATGTACTATATGAGACAGATGGGCCCTTAACAACCTCAACTGAAAATACAAGAGAGAAACTTTGCCATGTTTAACCCGACGACAACAAAAAATACCTCAAAATATAACTCCCTTATGTCTCTCTCAGACTCTCACTGCTTCTCTCTGTCTTCCCTCCCTCCTCAACCTTTGTTATTCCTCCTCTGGTCAAATAATCACACCTCTGTACATTTAAAACAGAATCCAACTCCTGGGGTTTATCGCATTTGATCCACTTTACCCATTTTTCAAAGAGCTCCTGTGTTTGAGTGCACGTTTATATCCTTCCATCTTTCACACACTCTCACACATACACAGCTTCCCTTTAGCTAGACTCGAGCTGTGTGTGTGGCTTAATTTAGCAGGTCTAATTTGTTCTCTCCAGACCTGTCGAACAGATAAGAGGGAGGAGAGGAGAGGAGAGGAGGAAGCAGGAGGAAAGGAGGACGAGAGAGGCAGAGAGAGAATGAGGAGAAGCAGCATTGGAAGGAAAGAACAGGTGTCTGAGATGGTATCAGCATGTCAGCTAATGACTAAAACAACCTGGACTGAGAGAGGCAGACCGAGAGAGAGGCATTTGTTACATAGTGAGCTATGGAGTGGACTGAGGTTGACTAGATAAAGTAAAAAACCATGAGCGAAAGCAAAACAGCATCAGTGTCAGGAAGGAGAAAATCATAGTGGAGTACGATGGAGGCATACAGAGAAAGGAGAGTGAATAATGACCAAAACAAAACACAATTTGACTGCTAAACCCTTGCCATATTTCCAATCTGTGTCTATCTCGTTTGTGTAATACCCAAGCAGATGCACTACTGTCTCTGATCATCTGTGTTTCAAAATAAACACCAGAGAAACAATGTTCTTTGAGGTGAAACAGACAGCGAAACTGTTACATGAAGAAAAAATTCCATGTATTGTTGATGTTTGGACCTTTTGTGGCTGCTTGTTAACGAACGCAGCATCATCCCACCGTGGTGTTGGTGTTCTCTCTCTGTAGACTTCATGCTTCTTGGATAGACTGGACTTTCTGTCTCATTAACGTTAAGACAAACCTTCTCAAACAATGTCAGAAAATACAGTAAAAAAAAAAAGAAGCTGTAGTGTTTATCTGAGGTCTGATCAGTTCAACCACTTGATGATGTGTGGATGAGTTCTGCACAATAGTTATGTTGCTGCTGAACCATTATCGTAACTTGACTGCTGAAGTGCCATTTACTCTTCATTTTCCTCATTTTCCTCATTTTAGCTGATATCAAACAGCTTCTCACTACTTGCTATGCTGGAGTGTGCCTCTCTGGAGTGTGGCCAGAGTACATATTCGCACTATACATTTTTTTGCAAACCACACACATATTGCATATGTAGGTTTCATTTGTTGCAAATTTGTTTGAACTTCATGTTTCTTTACATTTCTATTTTTTTAATTTTATGTTGTGACAGCACTGTGGTGAATGTGTGGTGGGGATCGCCTATTGTTCAGACAGTCCAAACTTCTGAAGCCTCGTTTGTCTGAAGAAACATTCTACTGGACCATAAAGCTCATTTCTCCAAACATCATTATCACAAAATCAAAACCCAGATTGCTCCAAAGTGTTTTTTCTCTTAAAATACGCACGAGTATGGTACCCGTGCAGTTAGGTATAAGCACAAAAACACTTGCCTAGAACTGGGAAAACATCATGTTTGAGTTAAAATAACCGCTTTTGTTGCCACACACAACTGGACATGTCCCAAACTGATGTTCAAAAAACACACTTTTTATTGGTCTCAAACTGTGGGTCATGCTGTCAATCATCCCCTCAACCATTGGATGAGAAACTTAGCTCATATGTATAAAACAAACAAATGTAACACATCTGCAGTTTGCAGACATGTAGAATATAATTTCATTTGGGGACTCGGCTGGGCATACAGAGATTTGCAAGTAGCTGTGGAAAACCGAGACAGATTGCAATCAGACTTGTGACCTTCGTCTCCAGTTTTAGAAAATAACTGCTCCCCCCCTCCAAAGAAACAAAAGCTCACCATCTACAACAACACTTGAGTCAAACAGAGGCCTTATTCATTATTCATGTCACTGTTTCCCCCCCAAATCACTATTCTTTGATCCTTTTGATCCTTTTCAAATCTTGTTTTTGATGGGTGTTATTCATCATCTGCAGTGCAGGATTACATGAAGTAATGAGTGCTTTTGATTGCATGAGATGAAAATTTTTAGGAACTGTTTGGTTAGAAAGGCCAAAAGAAACAATCTATGAGTGCACAAATCAATATATATATATATATAGTGAACAGAAACTTATCTTTGTAAGACTTCAGAACCTTATAGATTTTTGTTTGTGTTTCTTTGTTTCCAGTATTGATTTTACTGCCTGAGATCATACGAGTAATGGTAATGTATTCTGGGTGGGGATTCCTAAGAGCTGCTAAGCCAGGTGCAGTGGGAAAAGACCACTGATCGGGAAATATGATACAAGTTAGTTCCAAGAATCCCTTTCTGAGTCATCTAAGACATGTGCTTCTCATACAGAGTGGATATTCCAAGGAATTTGACTGAAAGTGAAACCAACAACATCACGTGTGCGTGTGTATGTGAGATAAACGGCACAAATCAAAGGTTTTTAAGTGTCATGTTACATCATAACTTGCTTATTTATTTCTCATTATTAGTGTGTGTGTGTATGTGTGTGATGTAGCTGATACTTCTGCTTGAGATTTTCTTGGTATTTCTTTGTATATTTCACAATCTCTGAGTCCTCCTAAGTACCCAGCTGTGGGTTTGTTGACACCACGCAAACCTCTGTTGTTGCTAATGTAATTGTAAATTTTGATTAATTAAATAACCCTGATATATTTACATAAATGTAATGCAGATTGTGACCAGTAAACTAGATGAGAAGGAGCATTTTTCTGGCTTTTACTTGAAAATTAGCTTTGACTCAGACGCAGATGATAAGGCATGAGTGTGGCCGGTATGATTTATCTACTAACTTGAATGTCCTCTAGCTGGAAGCCGGACACCTGCTCATGCGGAGTAAAGTCGACAGGGAAATGCTCTTGCCCTCCTCGCCATCTACCACACACTTAATCTTGGGACACTCCAGTGTCCGACTGTACAAAATGGAGGCTGAAAAGGGTAGCTCCCTGGTGTCCCCTCCACTAGACTGCAACTGTAAATAAGAATTTGTTCCCTCACCACTAGCAAATATGGCAGTATTGCCTGAAATATTACTTTTAACTTTTATAACAAATATTGCTTCATAAATCAAATCCATTCAAAAACAATTCACCTATAAACTGAGCTTCTTTTAGCAGCTTGACAAACGCCCTGTGAGAAAAATCCCTGATCCACATTTCACAGGCTATTTCTTAAAAGGCAGACTATGCAGGATTGTTGGTTACTGTTTGTGAAAACACATTCCAGTAAAAGTAAGTGTAAAAGCCAACTCCATATTCAGTTTTGTTTGGCATTTTGCCTCACTCAAAAAAAAAAAACGCAGCACACTTCTAGGGGGTCATAAGTGATGATTGAGAAGGATTTTTTTTTCTATGAATCTATTGTTATTAGGAAAGTACTACATAGATTTCTAACATTGCTACATGAAATTTACAGAGGCTTTCAAGGCCCTGACACACCAATCCAACAGCTGGCTGTCATTGAGGGTCCGTTGCCCTCCTCACTGTGGTGTGTCCCAAACCCTTGGTCCTAATCAAGCCACCTATTCATCGTGTTACATCGGCGATGGTGATTTCAGTAAATGAAATCCCTGTGATTAGCCATTAAGCTCAGCATATGAGAAGAGAAACAGAATTGAGGAATGTGAAGCGCTAATGTCAAGAGGGAGTAAGATCAGAATAAACTTGTTATATAAGGTAAGATTATTTTTCTTATGTCTTTGAACGCTTGAGCAGAAACATTTGCTAATGGGTTGTGTTGCTGTTCACTTTCGCACAGTAAATATGTTTTAGTCTTTCAACATTGGATTGTGTCGTTAATACGCTAACTGGCTAACTAGCGTCACAACCTATTTCTGATTCCCTTTTTGAATGCCGATGACAGACTACCGCCAACTGCTGGTATGGAGGGGTATTTCCTTTCACACAGGCGCAAAGCACACATGCTTTTTGGCACTTGGCTGATGTCTTTGCAGTATGTTCATGTGCAACTGTTTTTGTCAAGACACAGGCAACATTAGACAACGCAGTAGGTGGCTTTCATTACTGGTTCTCTGATGTTTGTTTGTTATGTCTTCGGCTTTATTTATATCCTCTGCCATTTCTTAATAATGAGACATCACAAAATCCGAAATGCAAAAAGGCTTCATTTTCATGTTTTTACTGCTTTGAGTAACAAAACTTTAATCTTTTAATCTGTAGATTATTACGGTGCCTTCACACCCAGCCATTTTTTTTGTGTGTGATTCAAACAAACTGGTTAAATTTAGGATGGTGTAAAGACTATCAGACTTCAAAATGAACCAGTTCCTGTCACACTGGTGTGAATTTATAGTGTGAAAGCAAAGCAGACCAACTGCAGGCTTTCCTATTAGAAGACAGGATTTAGCATGCATTCAAAATACAAACTACTGTTACATCCATCTGCTGACTGTCGTCTGTCTCGGCAGTGATCTGTATACAGTATACTACAAACATAATTTTGCAACATAACAATACAAGACTGTCCTATTGTACCAGTTCACCTGTTTTTGACACCAAAAAAGAGTGGTGTGGTTGCTATCATTCATAAGATTTGATTTGATTGTTAGAAGTCTGTGTTAACATCAGACATACCACAACTTAAAGTCAACAATTTATCTATAGAATTTATTTATTTATTTATTTATTGCTCCATTTGATAAGTAAATCAAACTACATACTTATAAGTAATCTTAATTCCTGATCAGTTTAAAACATCAACAATTTATTTTACTGAGTAACATATTCAGAAAATATGTATGTTTGCACATCAAATTCTCATTCAACAAGACACATTTTCTAAAAGTAAGAGGATAACATTTTGGCACTCTAACTACCAGGTGACTTTGGCCCATATCCTGAGAGGTTTGCAGTCCTGCCTATAAATGTTCTGTCTGTTAAACTTTTTTCATAGTCTTTTAAGTGGCCCAGATGTGCTTGATGAGGCATTTAACCTTAAAGGGAAATGAGACGAGGAATCTGTAAACATGGATTTACTTGCACGCACACGCACGCACGCACACGCACATGCACACGCACACACACACACACACACACACACACACACACACAGACATACAGGAAACCCTCTGACCTCAGTCACAGCTGGTTTGGGTGTATGAGTACATTTATCCAAAGGCCACATGTGAGAATCTGTTAAACAAAAACTTTTGCACACCGACACGCTTTGATGTCAACTCTATTGCACACGCACACACACACACAGAGGCAAAGTGAGGGCACAGTGTCTTTGAAGTGTGGTTGAGACAGATTTACTGTTCCATATTGACCGGAGATGGTATTTAAGACTCTTCAAGGGGAGGTATTTGATAGCCAGTGAGATTTTATGTGCGTGCGTGCGTGTTTGTGTGTGTGTGTGTGTGCCAGACACTGTGTGTGAGTTTGTGTGAGACAAAGACAAAGAATGTGCACCAAATAGTGTGTCAGTGTGCTGAGTTTTTATCATCTAAATGTGTTTTGAACAGAATCAGATTTTTAATCACACACACACACACAGACACACACAAACATGTACATGCACACACACAAACACACACAGAGATAACACACAAACATGTACATGCACACACACACACACACACATGTACATGCATACACACACAGAAAGAGAGAAAGAGAAAGACATGTTGTGACCAGCTTAACTGGAAATTCTTTTAGGATTTTCCCGACAAACTGACAGTTTGACAGGCAGACACCTGAATATCTTGGATAACTTTACATAACATGCGAAGTGTCAGCCTGTCTCCTACAAGTAGTGCAGATACAAATGAAGAAATTATATGAAAATCATGTCTGAGATATCCTGGAAAAAAAGGTGCAGTCCACACCAAAAATGTTTTTTCTGTCAGTCGGCTTATAGAACAGATTCACCTTCAGTATCGTTTCTAAACAACAATTAAGAGTGTGTTGTATTGATGTAGCAGATGTGTATTGCGCAACAAGTCACATGGAGAAGTACACAATGTTTGTCTTTGACACTGTAGACTGGGGCTCTTCACCTTTTAACCTGTGTTTAGAAGAAATATTCATCCCCTAATTTGAACCATGTCTTAACCTGAGATTTGAATTCCCTAAACTTAACCATACCTAAACAGTTACTACCTTTACATGCACACTAATATTCCTCTATTATTCTAAATATGACAGTCTTCTGAATTTTATATGTGTCATGTACACGGCATTTTCTATTTGAATATTCCAAATTAGGCCTTATTACAAATGTAGCATTCTCTGACATGTGGGCTATGTTGGTATTATTTGGGTTTTAGGATTCACATTCAGAATATGCGTCTGAACTTTTTATTGCAGTTTGTGTCACATCAGTCAGCTTTATGGATGTATTGCAAGCAAACCAACCAGTCAACATTTTGCATGGGTCGGGTAGAGGTGCACGTTATTTGTACATCTACAGGTTCATGCCTGAAAGAAAAGCCCACATTTCTGGTCAGAAGAAGAAACATAACAACTTTTAACAATATGAAATTCTCGGATATCAAAAGTTTTTTGGATATGGGAAGATATCTCAACGCTGACTTTTTCGAGAAGGTGGTCAAAGGAATGACCATGAAGTCAAGTTTGCAACTGGTGTAACATTGAAAATAATTCTGTTTTGATTCAATGTAGCAAAATGTCACAAGCTGCTCCAGCTGTTGTACTTTTTATATTCTGACTTTGATAAACAACATGTAATGCCATGCTAATCTGAGAAGCCGTGGCTGCGTGTAAACAGGAATATTGATGGAATATATTCATTTTCTTGAGCCATCACAAAAAGGGTAAAAACAACATTATGTTGTGCATGTAAACACAGTCAGTGATGTATTTGCCAGACACCAAGTAGCCCAATTAAACTTCTTATCCATTTAGCATCTGTGTGCAGTTATTGTGACGTGTAACTGACACAAGATTATGACTTCTTTAGTCTTTCCTAAATCATATACTCAGCTGTGTTCGGAACTATTTGCATCAAATTTATTTGTCCTGGTGGCCTCAATCATTCACCATTGAAGGGCATTTAACCAAATTCAATAATGATCTTTCCTTTTCTTCTTTTCTGTATGAGTACTCATCCACTGCCTGATCTGATTGGTTATTTCTGCTGTCAATTCCTGCAGTATGACTCCCCTCTGCCTGCATCCAAAACCAACTGGGAGGCTGTCACTATGCCCATGTCGGTAAGTCATGCACATATTAATTAATTGTTAAAATCCTAGAATTAAAATTAAATAGATATGTTCGACCTCAGTTATAATATGAGATATTTTGGGGCAGAGACAAACTCACACATTAACCACTGAGTGAGTGAAATGTCTAGTTGGAAAATGCCATCAATGTTTTGACAAATTCTCTTGTTCCAAACTATGATTTAATAACTTTTTTTGCTGATACCATTTATAGCACAGATAATGTGAGTCTTCAACACATACAGCCTACCTTCCTTTTAGTCCCTTCACCCCACATATGTCTTTTAGGCACAACAGAACACAAAGGCTACACTAATAAATATCACATATGGTCCATTTGCATATAGGCTAACACACACCCACACACAGAGTACATTCATGCATGTATGTACTGTATCTATAATGCATAAAGCCTGAGATGTAAAACGACATGCTTCCATAGACTAATGTTTTAATAAGTCAATCGGTATAATTTGTATGCATCCATGTCTGAGGTTCGCTGACATATGTGACTATAATAATTAGTGTGCATTGGGCTGCATGGCAGTTTTTCCGCATGGACTGATAATAGTTAGATGTAAGTTTGTATGTGGGGTTTTTTTCCGTGTGTATGTAGGGATATGTCACTGTCAGTGCAGAATGTGCTGCTTATTGGCCTCCTGAATTGTCTTTGTGGCATTTTTCCAGTGATTTTTGGCTGTTTTACATGTGGTTCAAAGTACTGAGCAAAGACAAAGTGTGATACGTTCATTATAATGATAATGATGATGTTGATTTGATTTGTTTTAAAAACCTAGCTACAAGAAGAAAAAATGCATTTTGAACAATTTATCAGATGACATTGTTATTAAAAAAGAAATCTAATGGAGCATTTGACTTTTGCGATGCCATTTTTTTTTTAGATGAGTCAGTGATTTTTACAGCATACTGTGATACTATTTTTTTTTTATTCATACTCATTCAGCCACTGTGATATAGCTCTTACATTAAGTGTTAACAAATGTTAAGTCTCAGAGGTGTACTTCAGTTTTCATGTTTCAATGAATCTAAACCCCCTGACAGCTCGTCATCATGTGTCCTCTGACCTCTATGGAAGTCAGTGCTTATTATGGCAACTGAAGTCACAGGTCACATAGTCACAAAGTCCTATATGCAATACGAATTTGATTGCAATTGCCTCCCAGTTAGATAAATAGCCTGCAGCAGGGAGCAGGAGTCATGCAGGAATTGTCTGTGCAATTTATTACTACTTTTTCCTACTTATGTTGCTGAAAATATTTATTGTGGTGGAGAACTAACGACAAATTAAGAAAAATCTAATATATTAAATATAAAATCAAGTAATTGTAAAAGAAATTCCTGGTGTGTCCTAATTTTCTTTTCTTATCTGATGATCTCAGATGCTGACATTTACACAAAGGTTGACTGTGTTTGATAATTATTGTTATTGTTGCAAAACTGACTTCCAAATATTATAGAGGAGAATAAGAAAAGAAAAGAAAAAAAATAAGAAAGAGGAAGAATAAAAGGAAAGAAAGAAAAGAAAAGAAAAAAATCAGCAGTCACCTAATTCCCTACACTGCAAAACATCATCTCGACCTGTCCCATGGCTCTCCATTAACCTTTGAAATTGGGTTGTATTATAGTTCTTTGCAGTACTGTATATAAATGGCAGATACAATAAAGTGATCTACAACTTTCCAAAAAGGTTTTTGGCACATAGCTAGCTTTGATCTCTATGGAAGAGGCAACACTAATCCACTGTCAAAGTCTGATCCAAATTGTTTTATCACCTGTGTTTATGACCAAAGAACATGTGAAAAAGGTTTTGTCAGGATCTTTCTAAGTTAGTTATACTTTAAATGACAATCTGATAAACAGGTGGAAAAAATGTAAGGTGAAAAAAAAGTTCTTCCAGGCTTTTTTAAACTTTTGTTCTCATTTGTGCAAAAAGGTGCAAAAAACTTTTTGGCAGGTGAAATTTTTACTATTGTTGTAATACTAATTTCAGCCACAAAAGACTGAAATACACCACTAGCCACTGTTCTAATAGGCCAAATGTTACGTTTTCTTCCAGGTGACTTTTAATTCACCATGCACTCCAGAGACAAAGTGCATATATTGATTGTTAGCAAGTAATGTAAAATTACTGTCAGACTAGCAATGTATTTAGAACATGGGGTAGTGGGGAACGTCAGCCTCTTGTGGCCAAAATGATCATTACATCATCAGATACTTCATTTTCCTGCCATAATAAAATAATATGCAAAAACTTTTTTTAAAAACCCGTTTCCACAGATGGAAAAAAGTATGTTGGGAAAATTATCCTGGCAGTATTTCATCTGGCTAAACTTTTTTTTCACCCATTTCAGAGTTGAAAACAAACTTTTTAAAAAAGTGTCTTGGCACAACTGGATTTTCTCGGGTTTTTTTTTTTTGTTGCCAAATACACGAGAGAAAACACTTTAGATCGCCTTTTTTTATTTCACTTGCTTATTAGATCTCCCTACTGAGCTGTAATTAATTAGTCTAGTGAACAGTTGCTAAAGTATGAATGGGCTCAAATAAATAATATGATCTCTAATTTTGTCTTTAATTTTTGCTCTCCGCAGGACAGTGGTGGAAGGCAGATTCCAGCGGCAGTCACAGAGGTGCCGTTCTCATTGGAGGATTTGGACCGGACCATAGCTGCCTTTGACACTGTAGAGCAGCTTCTCAGATCACTGAATCCAGACACCTGGAAACAGGACCTGGACAGCATCTACACTCAGACACACATTCATTATAGATCCAGGGCCTATCATCTGGCAAGCAGACATAATAAAGGTAAGATATACTTAATATCTCAAAGTTTTACAAGCCAAACATGAAACTGTCTAGCAAACTATGAACATCATCTTAAACACATGTATGATTGTCTCAGTCTGTCAGGATTCCAGTACACTAAACCCAAACACATGTCACAACAGGGCTGTGCTTTCAGTCTGTTCTCTTGTTCCAATATAACTGCTGCAAGCATAATGTGCTGGCACATTACAAGACAGTTTTACAACACAGGACTGAAATATAAGACTGTGAGTAGATACATGATGAACAGACGGTATTTAATGTTTGTTGGATGCTATCAAACTATAAACAAATAAAGAGTCAAAAGTTAAAGAAAGTGCCACTTTTTACAATGTACAAACTAGCCCTGCCATTTGGTGTCCTACAGAAACAGAATATCACTTGTGACTCTACGTGACTGTTGTTTTGGTTGTTTTTTTTTTTTTTGAGTGTATGCATGTAGAAAATAATGTTAAATGGGGCTTAATAATTCTGGTGAAGATCCAAACGTTTTCAGAGATGCAAAATCATTTATATCATCAGGCTTAATTACAGGGAGAAGATTGTGCGGCATTAAAAATAACATCCTTGGTTTGAAAATTTTCCGCCTGCATGTAAGGATCATATGGTTCAAACAAATACTCTTGAAGTTTTTGTACAGTGTTATGCTTGAAGTTTGCATGCATGAAGACACTTGTGAAATGTAGACTCCTTATATGTATAAAAATGTAAGCACAACATGGGAAAAGACCTCTAAGTTATATTACAGTATAAGTACGAGAGATTTTATAATGACCCCAGAGGCCTGGTGGTGACATGTTGATTTAGTGCAGTTGATACAGGAAGATGAGAGCAGTGATGTTCTCATCTCATTTTATTGTGCTGCAGATGGTGATCCACAACAACTCTGCTGCATTCACAGTATTTCACTGCAGACTGGTGCAGTCACCAGTAGCTGGTGTAGTAGGGGGGAGGGGAGAGCATGCCGCCTTGTGCTGACCAAGAGAGACCCACACAGCAGGAGGTCCATTCTCACTACAGTATTGCGCCATACATAAAAGTCAGTGGTACATCACTGCAGTGGACAAAGTCTACAGCTTAGTAACTTGAAAGAAATGATTAGTCAGGGCTGTAATGCCTGTATTGGAGTCACATTGCTGATCAGATATAGCACAGGTGACAGCCAATATATAAAAGCAAAGTGTTGCATATTCAGAGGCTGAGTGTATCTCTTTAGGAAGAAATATATGAAGGAAAAAGAAACGTGTACAATTTACTTCCCTGAGCTGAACACCGAAATGGGAAAAACGGATTAAAAGAGCATTCTAAGGAATTTGGGTGTGAAAGTACTTTCTGAAATTGAATGAAAATATGCCTTCAGTTTTTCTAGTTTTCTAAAACATAAATGATCATTAGTTAAAAAAAAATTCTTGCTCATGTTGTGAAGCAACAACATACTGTAGCCTCACAAAATCGTTGCATCATCAAATGAGCAGTTTGCCCTCTAGTGGGTCTAAAAGTGAGTCAGTGACAGATTTAAGGTGACACAGGACCAGCAGTTCAAGGCAATTCTTTACTGTGAAGTCAGTGCCAACGACCCGCAGTCACTGAGAAAATAGATTTTGTCCTTAAAATGCATAGAGATAGCGGATGTCTTGGCACGAATGCACTTATTACACACACGTCACAAAAACATGGGAGCGTGTGCTTCAACAGTATCGAAGTATTCAAGCTTGTAACCGACCCAAGTGTTTTTATCCCCATCTCTCTCACCTGTGCCTCTGTATCTCTCTCCTGCACGCTCTCTGTCTTTTTACCCCAGGGCTCTCCTGTTCTTTAGTAAATGTTTGTGCTTGACAGCAAATCTATCTCTATTTATCAGTGCATGTGTGCTCTGCTGGCATTAAAAGGCTCCATATACGGGGAGTTTGTGGGTGTTGCAGCTCTATAGAAAGGTGTATAGGTGCTGCAGGTCTTTTATACACTGTACAGGCGTAGCTCGCTCTAATTGGAAATTCAACCTGTGCAGCGGAGCAGAAATCTGCCACAGTCAGCAGCTTAGCTTTATTTTCATTAAGACACACACACTCAGTAGCTCACACCCACCTTTGTTCCCATGAAGGACAGTTAGTATGATTATGATATTAATTGGGGCTTTTTAGGTAACACTGCAATAAAATAACATAAAACATAGTCATACAAACTTGTCAAGAACTATGGAGGCCAAATATATGATATTTTTCATGCACACGCACATATGGAAACTTTCTGACATGTTGGTGGTTGTGTGAGTGACATTCTCGCAGTCTTGCTTGCTCTCCGTCCTTTTCTCCTTCACACTTGCTGACAGGGTTCCACACCATTGCTTTTCTGAGATTACATTTATTCCCCTTAAAGACACACAAGCTCGGCCTTGCAAGCACACACACACATACAATGGACAAGCCTACACACTCACACATGACCTGTGCCTTTGTCCTCACTCATACAATATAACTGAACCTTCCAAGTGAACTGTACCTGTTGTCCCCTACATGTGGTGTGAAGAGATAGGAATGGATGAGCTAAGACAGTAGCAGGTAACTCACTAGCTTTTGTACCAGCTCCTTTACAAAAAGCTTTAATACCCTTTGGAATACCGTCTAAAAACAAACATACATGTTAGAGACACTTGCAGTGACTTTTGATATCCTCACAATTCTGTCATCAACTGTAAAACAGTCATTAGTTCAAAATTGGCTATTTTGCTCGAAAATAAATTCACAAAAAGAAAAAGAAAAAATAAATGATGGGTTCTCTGTCACCTGTTCAAAAAAGAGATTAAAAAAAAAGATTTTAGTGTAGATATTTAGTGTAGAAGAACACTAGGTGTGTACTATTGTCCTACTGTAGAGCATGAGATGCATTCTTCTTCAAAGGATACCCTCTAAACCAGCTTTGTATCATAGCAATGTGGGTAGTATGTGTAAATAAACGGTGGTAAACTTCCCTCCATCTAACCAGTGGCTGAA
This sequence comes from Plectropomus leopardus, assembly GCF_008729295.1. Lineage (NCBI taxonomy): Eukaryota > Metazoa > Chordata > Actinopteri > Perciformes > Serranidae > Plectropomus > Plectropomus leopardus. The sequence continues at coordinate 14,224,162 of NC_056467.1, read as the reverse complement.
TCTCCCTGCTCATCTCTCAGCTCACATCCAGCCTGCCAATGAAATGTGTCGTCCAGCGGCTTTTCGCTGGCTCTTGGGCTGTTTCTTGAACTACAGATTGCACTCACGCATTTTTGTATGTCTGCCAGGACGAGCACAAAGAGTATAGACGTGGATCAAGAGAAAGACCCACCCTTCTCTCTCTCAAACTCTAAAACTAGGCAGCGTTCTGTCACTGCGTTGCAAATACCTCACCCAAAATGTTTTCAGAAACATACTTTAGCTCACCGTTTAACCACAGTTTGAGATTGTTTGTTATCAGCCAGCTTTCATACTGTTAAAAACTCTTAAGTATTTACATCTTTTTACTGAATAGAAAGCATGGTTTTATGAAAAAGACGAATGTTTCGGCAGTGAAATTCTTGAATACTTAAATATTCATGTTACACCATGGATTAGTAAGTTAGTCAAGGCAGTTGTTATTTGGTCAAATAAAATGGTGTCCATTTATCAGTACAAGCAGAATTCTTTAATGTAAATGCACAAAAAATAACTAAAAATTGTGCAGTGTCTCATGCTATACATCATTTGGACTGTTTAAATGAGACTCATTTGCTATATCCTTAAAAAACCATTGCAGCTATATTCAACACTTTTTTATTCATATTCCAAAAAGCCTATGAGGCCGTTGTTGTCTGTTTTAAACGTGACACAGACACGCTTTTTGAATCTGTTGTCCTCATTTAACCTGTTAATACTCACACAAATGCAGACATAATCCACATAATCCACTTTTCATTTAGCCAACTGTACAGCGATGTGCACACAGCACGTGTCTCCAAGACAAAATGCAGGGATTTTAAAGGAGGATGCAAACACAAATACAGCACCTCACACACAGAAAGATGAACATACAGTAGCTTCCATTTGCTGCATTTTTGCATATGCTATTATATCTAACCCAAGGCCTGAAATAAAATGCATGCTGTAAACAATGGCACCTTTACTTCTTAGTAGGAAACACAATCAATGCTGTCAATATAAATGGTGTACCTTCTACCTTAATCTCTATGTGTATGACCAAAGTAAATGATAATAACCCTTCTCTTCTCTCTTCATTGTTGTTTGGGCTTCCCTCATGCTTTGTTTTATGAATGGATTCACCAACAGCAAAGATTTCTTTTTGTAAACAATTACTTATTGATTATCAATGTCATTAGGCTTCCCTTGACCTCAATGCACTTTCCTTTCTCTCTCACAGATTGCACATTAAGCAAATCTGTCATTGTATACTAATACGGAGGACGTGATTTCTGGGCAGTTTCTATTGAATGACTGCTTTTTATTGTTGCCGCAAAGCTCAAAAACAAGCCAATGTGGGCCAATCTCACCAAGTAGAGGCTGTAGTCCACAGCAATCGATCTTGACAAGTCCTCTATCCTTGTATCGGGTCGTAAAAGTCAACTGCACCTCAATGAGGTGAAAGCTCTAGTAATGAAAGAAAACTGAATTCATCTTCACTGCAAATGAACTTATTTAAAGAATATTTCACTTGTTTCAAGAAAGTTTATCCCATTTCACACTCTAATTGGCTCGATGTGCTACTTACAGTAGGTTCCAAAAATAAATAAATAAAAATAACCAACTCCATCTCATATCCAAACCTTCTATTTTCTGTCTGTCTCATAACAGTGGACGGTCTCCACGATGCTTGATCTTGTCTTTATTTGTATCTGGAAGCAGAGGAAGCTGCAGAGGGTAAACAGTGCTTGGGTAGGGTCAGGGTCATCGAGTAACACATTCATTCTGACAGTTCTGCAATTGAGAAGCGAGGTATTTTACTTAAAAAGTAATTGCTGATGCTGTCATTTTAATCCCAGGTTTATGGGAACCCAGTGCAGTAAGCAGAGGTCATCAAGGTTAGGGCCCTAAATGGCATCAGACTGGTGAACAGTAAACAGTTTACAAAGGCTCAGTCGACCATCACTGCCTCAAGCTCTTCCTACTCGTCTTGGCCTCTTTCTGGTCAAGAGAGAACAATCACATTCTACCATAAAGGTGAATGCACCTGTAATGTGCTCTTGTCTTGTAGCTTTTGCTAAGAGGTTGGTAAGTCACCCTCTCCTAAAGTGGTTTCTGCAGGTAGTGAAGTGCCAGACTGTAGTCCTCACATGGTGCTCAAGACTCTCTTATGAACATTGGGTGAACATTAAATTACATGTTTGTAAAAACAGTGAATCTCATTTGGCCTTTTTGCCATACTATATTTGCATTTTCTGTATTTTCTTTTTTTTTTTTTTGTTTGTTGTTCTTGTTTTTTTTTTGTTTTTTGGGGTTTTTTTGGGGGGGGGTTCCTCTGTTAAAGTATATTTATCTTTTTTTGTTTATTTGTTTTCAGGAAAATAGTACATTATATGTCTTTAACATTTTACTTTTTTTTATTAATGTAGCAAATAAATAAAAGCAGAGAGCACAAATAGCTTGACTCGGATCTGCTTATTATGCCATACATGAATAGAAAAACATGTGATTAAGAGCTAAGTATGCAACAGCTCACATTGACTGATGGATCTTGCCACACAATCCTCAAATATAATGTTGCGTTTTCTTAAATATCCAAACTAATCCAGTTGACTGTGACATACATAATGTGGCACACACCTGCTTTGGTACTGTGTAATGATGTCAATCAAGCTGCTTTGAGTGAGGCCTTGCCTTCCCATCCGCAGTGCAGAGGGCTCCTCTAAGGGCAGTCTACACAGTCTATTTACAGAATAAATAGGCTTCTGAAATACCTATTTTTCCTCCACGTTGTAAAAGAACAACTGCTGTGTGCAAAACAATGGTGTGTGTTTTCACATAAATGGTGCCTCATTATTGGAATTTATACACAAGTCACGATTGAATAGTCATGTTTTTCCAGGTTTCCCACTTCAGAAACGGGGAGGCATTTTGTTATCAAAGTGGCTACTGATAGTTACAGGCAGCTATTATGGGGGAAAGACGAGGGCATACATATATAAAGCTTTAAATGGCTCCATTGGTAAATTGCCAAACTTATTCTTTTTATGAATTGAAACTGAACTGCACAAGTAAATTCAACTCACTCTACTGAGATTTTAGGTTTTAAAACGTCTATGTTTTTTTGAGTGTAAAGGAGTTGTATATAACATTAAGAGCATCAATATACAATTAATTTATTCATTCATTCATTGGCTGTTGGCTTGTTGTGGTAGATGGTCTGACTACATGTGCATGTTAGCGCATGTGAGTCCCTGTGTGCGTATCCCTCTGGCTTGCTTATGGCCATTGCTCTGCTAATGCTAATACGGCATTACCATAGATATGAGGATGGAGTTGTTGCTAAAGCACCGCACCAACACACTGCTTTCCACCCAGGTTACCAGTGTTAGCTCTGCCAGAGTGGCTGCCCTTGTTTAGCACTGTTTCTCGAGTCAGCACTGTTAGCTCCCAGGTGCCAGCTCAGTGTCCCACTTGTTGAGAACTGTGTGCAGAAAATACTTCCCAGGACTTCAATCATTTTCCCCTTTTTAACCCAAATTAGCACATGTACACAGTTTTTTTAATACAGGAAAACATGCTAAAAAATAAGCTATAGGCTCCTTTGAGCAGCGTACAGGGCTCTGCAGCAGATGAGTATGCCTTACTTTTTTTATTATTTTACTAGTGTCACGTTCTACATCACCGACAGGCTGGAAAACAGGTAAGTAAACAGTAAAAAGCAGCATGGAGGCCAGTGACAATGTTACAATGGTTCTTTTTATATTTCTTACTTCAGTCTCAAACTCTATTTCAAACTCAGTGCAGACTAATTTGGAATAATGTTTGAGTGCTGCTTGGGAGGACATGGGTGGTATTTTGTATTTTGCGCATCAATGTATTGAGCCAGTAAAGGGGCGAACACCGGGGTGCTGCATTCCCGATTCCCATTACTGCTGATCAGAGCCAAAGTTGATAAATACCTGACTACTACAAAGACATTTGATGTGGGTGTGAATGTTGATTGTTATCTTTACCATTTCATTAAAAAGCATTTTTTGAATTAAGTTGCTGATCCTTGCGGAGATGCCACGGAAAAATTTGTTATTTAATGAATAATGACAATGAAGTCTATTCAGTCTCCGATTCTGCTGTTAGCGAGTGTTTGTGGGGGGTTTTGTGTAATGGTAAAGGGGCTATAGGAATGCTCCAAATGTTTCATAGAGCTCCTTTAAAGTAAAGCAAAATGACTAGTTTAATGGCCATGTGTAAGTGCCATCCATAGTATGGACAGTGTGGCAATGATTATCCCTCTGATGATCTCAGTGAGGAGAGCAGTCAGTCTGCAGCTGATTGTTGTTTTTTTTCATTCAATTTTTTTGTTTCATGTCTTTCAAATCCTCTGTGGTTTCTCGGACAGCAGAATATGAGCAACATGCTCCAACTGCATTGCATATAAGACTCACTCTTGGTCTCCCTCACTCTGACATGTGTCCCTCATGCTAGAAAACCCACACAGGTGCTTGAGATTATTGTTTTCTCCTTAAGCACGAATAGGTATTTGCTTTACAAACACTCAACTGCCTCAAATCAATGCTCAGCTGCTGCCCTTTGGCCTCAGGCTCTCTTTGTGCTGAGCTACAATGTGCACTTCTGCTATTCAGTCAGCAGTCTCTAATGCCAGTCCTAGTTAAACGTATAGAAATACAGACATATTTTAATCAAGCTCCTGGTTCTGGAGCTCCTCCTGTGGACCAGTACTTTATTTCCTTAGTTCTCATCCCATAATCCTTTCGGTTCTCTTGAAATTAGTATTGAACCACTGCAAGAAGCCAATGAACAAAAGCTCCAGTGTGCACAGACAAGGTGATTTTCTCCAAAGTGATGACACGATGAAAGACTGCAGTCAATACATTCAATTTACAATCAATTATTGGCCCCTGCCTCCTCTTCTGGCCTGTGCTCTCTCTTTCTGCATCATTGTGTGTCTGTCTCCCACTCATCTCTCCATCAGTTCCTCCACAGTCTATTGTTGTTGCAATTGTATTCATATCTAATGGTCCCTTTCCACCTTTCAAACGTTTCCATTCAATCAATGCTGAGCATATTTTTAGTGTGATTTACAGCTACTTTGCCTCCTTCCTTTGCCTCCTTCTCTGTCTCCAGCATGTCACACATTTGTGATAAAAACGATATGAAGCAATAGACAAGAAACAACAAATATTTTTGTCTCTCTCAACCTTTTTCCAGTGCAGTCCAGAAACCACCAAAGCAAACAGGATATTACAACTGTAACAAGTTATCTTCTCTCTTTTTGTCATTCACTGTCCAGTTGATCTGAATCGTCTCTATGACGACGTGAAGCGATACAGCTGTACACCTCGCAACTACTCTGTGAACCTGCGGGAGGAACTGAGGGCCACCAACGCCGTGTTCTTCCCTCGATGTCTGCTCGTCAAACGCTGTGGAGGCAACTGTGGCTGCGGAACTGAGAACTGGAACAGTGGCTGCACTTGTCAGGCCTCTAAGACGACACTCAAACTACATGAGGTAGAGACACACACACCCACACACCCACACACACAAACTACACTATTGCATGTGCTTTAAAAATGCAGACTTTCTCTGTCATGGCTCATGTTATATTTGAGATCCAGTGCGTCAAAGTAGGCAGCATCTGAGCATCAGCAAGACTGAAAGTAATGACATGAAGAGCGAAAGACCTTTACCTCAGTGAAGTCTTAATTAACTATTGTGAGCTTAGTAGAAGGGGCACAGTGTAAGACATCCAACCATGCAGAAATGCAGGTAAAAATTAAAGACTATAGATGTTAGGTTGTGACCTTTGCTAAATTGTATTTGCTGACATGCGTTATGTAAAGCAGTTGGTAGATATTTATCCTGCAAGCTCTGGCCTGGAAGTTTAGGGTGCGTGATGATTACTGAGTTACTTTCCAGGCCTTTTCTTCCCTCTTTCATCCTGCACCACAAGAGGGGAAAACAAACCTATTTATCTGATCTGACATTACAAGAATCTCAGTATATTCTGCTTTACACATAATAAACTGTATTTTTCCTTCTGCACAAAAGGGATAATTAAAATGACAAATGGTTCATACATTTAGTGCTTTTGGAAGATCGCATTTAATATCTCTCTGCATTCTCAACCCTACATCCTAGAAATTACATCTCTATATAATAAAATTGCTTTCATAATTTCATTGAGTTGACAACATAATCAATGCTTAGATTAAGTTCAGAGATAATGTTTCTTTGAATACCTGAAACATTCAATTTATGTACTGAGTCAGGAAAGATTGTAATTTTGGTTAAATGTTAATAAAAAAAATCTGTATAAAAATGATGCTGTAATCTAGTTGTTCCCACAGATTTCCAGTGTATGTGTGGTGGTATCAGACGACGGATCTAATTGATGTGTTGATACATACACAGCTGATTAGATCAATTTGCGACTTTTGCAAGTGATAGAGAGTTTTAGGCCCAGCAAAATGACCGGTTTAGTTTCACTTTTAATGCGCCTGGCGTTGTGCTGCTGCTCTCTGCTTCTACTGCACTATAAATAACCCAATGGTGTATATATTTTAATACCGCTCCTAATTAACAGTTTAACTCCTCTGAGACGATGGCGGGACAAATTAGACTATGGCGGCCTGCCATCGTCTTGGTCATTAATGGGAAAGACTGTGTAATCGCTATCAAGCTGCAAACTCCTAGGATGAAAAAAATGAAGCCAACACCAAATAAATCCCCATAGACCTTCATGTTAAGATATGACCACTTCTGGCCACAAAAATGGCAATGGCTGAAATGCTGAAATCAAGGCTTCAAACAGCAGTTATGTTCATTATTTTTACAGTCTATGGTCAATCCCCAGAGACCCCCATGTTAAAATCCCCAACTTTACATCAGAAATACATGTTTACAGCCTGGTTTAAAAATGCAAAACTGTACAGGTCTATATATAATGTCTCTGTTCATTACAGGTCAGCAGGGTCTTAACAAATTGGTATTGAGTAAGTAATATTAAAATTAAAAGTTTTGCATAATTGAGAGGAGGGCACTTTGAGTGACAAGTTGTCCGCTAATCAGATCCACCCTTTGCTCCTCCACAGGGCCAGCCTCACACCCAAATAGTTACTTTTGGCTCCAAAAGATCAAGAAGGTCCTCTCATTTCCTGTTTCGGCCCCTAAATTCCCTCTGCATTTAAACATATTTGCTGTTTCAAATTAGTTGAATACAAATGTAATTGCTAGGAGTTGCATTTACAGTCTAGCCTTGAGGTGTGATGGAAGTATTATGAAAAAGTGACATAAGGGCTAATTCAAACTCCGTACCAAGTACAGAGAGCCATTATTAACTGGTACCGGTATGTGAATGGGTTGGTACTCAAGTACCAATAAGCTCCGTGACAAACAGTGCTGGAATCGGTATTCGACATAAACTGTAACATTCACTCATTCTAACATACCTGGCAACCTGCCCCTCATGATGACGAAGCTGCTGGCATCAGGGGATGACGTATGATGGGGTTTTTTTTTGTTTTTGTTGTTTTTTGTATGTAAAGCGACGAAGTTCCAGAAAAGCACTATGTAAATACAATGTATTATTACTATTATTTATGGTTGTGCCGCGGCTGACTGCTCTGCTCGTAATAGTTGTAAGGCGAACTACGGATAAGGCTGAGCCTTTGAGAGTGTGGGCTCACTTTTCTAAAAGCCACAACGGTGCAGCTTAATGCACTTTGTGTCAAAGAGTGCAAAAGTTCAGCATATGAGTCTGTGCAGCGTCTGTGCGGCGTCTATGCAGCGTTTGTGCGGCGTCTTAGCAGCGTCTGTGCGGCGTCTGTGCAGCATTAGCAAAGCTGCTAATGAAGGGTTTTTCCTGCACATTAATTTTAGTGGCAGCCACCATCGCCGATTTCCAGGCCGCCACCACTTAAAATGGTCAATTTCGTCAAAAACTAAAGCAGTATAATCATTCCACATCTTTATTAATGTTTTTTAAATGCAATGACTGCAGTTGTCCATCGCGGCACTGTCACAGTCCCTGACTGTCCACATCACAGAGTGGACGAAGAGGAATAAAGTAAAATTCTCCACTTACTACACTCCAGTAAACTTTAATTTTCCTCTGAGAAATTTCCTCCAGTCTGAAGAGCGTGGGCATCAGGTGTTGTACTGATAAATAAAAATAATAAAAGTATCAGGACTGACAATATTGTTGCTCCACCTCTGCGAGCTGCGCTGCTTTGAGGAACAAACAGAAGGGGAGACTGGGGACAGTTGTAACACTGTCTCTTTGAGTGTACATATCAAACTGAAAATGTGTGTTATAGCTCTTTAGGTATGATAGATAACTACTGAGAGGTATGCTGAGAAAAAAGTTTAAGCTGCCCTAATAACAATAAACGTTAATTAACAAGGACTATAGTTATGTTTTTTCACTCAAAAGAAACTTATGATTCACATGAGAGGTCATATTGTCGAGAAACCTTGCAGTTCACTCAGTTTGTGGAAGTTGGGTCAATCAAAGAAAAAGCTCCATGATAAGTTAAACAGGACAGGGGAGAAACCTGCAGGTCAGATTGTGGAAATAAAAGGAAATTTTAATAGCTAGTGTCACATGTCATACAAACAAATCATTGAGTTGCCCAGTTTTTGGTAAAAACAAAATAACTTCAATTTTTTTCACAGCTTTACATGTCATGTCTTTATTTTCTGTACCAAATTAAAAAGAGTAGTATCGATAATCATCCTATCTCTACTGGAGACTAACATGTCAAATAAATTTCCAGCACATTTTCGGTGCATGCCTGAAAGGTGAGAGAAAGTGATTGAGTGAGACGGAGAGAGATACTGGGTGTGCAGAGGCAGGCGCCGCATCAACAATGAAGCAGCAATGCACCAACAGCCTCACACTTTCTCCGTGCGCCTCTCCTCCATCCACTTCTCTGTCTGACTCTGTCTTTCTCTTGCCAATCTCTCCATATCTCTCCCAGTGCATTGTTAGCATTCTATCACTCTTGCTGTCTCTCTGGGCTCCCATCATCCTTTCATTCTTCCCAATTCCCATTTTCAATTTATCCCTTTGCAATGCACCATTCTTGTTCTTTAAGCCTGTCATTCATTCTTTTCTCACTCTTCCCTCCATCTCTTTGTGTCTTTGTTCTCGTATAGCTTCATTATTGAAACATGGTCCGCAGGGCTCCCTCTCTCTCTCTCTCTCTCTCTCTGTCTCTCTCTCTCTCTCTCTCTCTCTGTTCAAAAATCATACAATGGAAATTTAGACAAAAGTGGGATTTGGGTTGTAATTGTGCTCTGTGTATGTGTGTGTACGTCACCGCACATGTGAGCGTGAAAAAGAAGGTTGTCTGTGTACATACTGTGCAGAAATCTGCTTGCATGTTCTCATGAGTGAGTGATTGTGTAGCGACGTGTGCTTTTAGGGGTGTGTTTGTGAAAGATTTCCACCCTCTCTCCTCTCCTTGCAGCTAGTCTTAGACCTGTAACTGCTTCCTTCACTGACTTAACTTCTAAAGAAACACATTATTACTCACACTATTGTTTCAGTGCCGGGAAGTCCTGACATAAATCATGGGCAGCCTTGCTTTCACTGAGCTTCGGAGAACAAATTGACTACATCACTTGTAGAACAATTTGTACCTCCACTCCATTTTCACATTAGCAGTGGCATCTGCAAACAATGTGGCCATCTGCAACAAAGCCAGCTATAGTGAAACATTGGCTAATTCTAACGATAAAATCAATTGCACTACACTTTAAGTGACTTCCTGCGTAAACAGAGCCCTGAAACCTTTTTATTGACTCCACAATGTAAATAATGGCCAAACTTTTGTTTAAAAATTAAAAAATGCAAACCTTTTGACATGCTGTAGTGATACAGCATACTATAATACAATCTGCAATCTGTTTGTACACTGCATCAATGTATGGTGTGTTTTCTAAGATATTGTATGATGTTTTATCTTTGCAAGGACAGCGCTAATTTCCTTGACAACATTTACTGGATGGATAAATAAATGAATGTACACCACTGCATTCCTGGTCTACGTTTGCACTGCATGCCGTTAAATTCAGATTTATTGCTCGGATACTATTCTTTTCTTTGGCTGTATAAAAGGGCTGCATGATATGCAAAAAAAAAAAAAAAAATCACATTGCATTTACTTATACAGATTGTATGATTGTAATACAAGTTTCAAAGACTGCAGCACAGTAAAGTGATGTAATTTTGTGACCTTACCAGACTGTTCTAGCTGTTCCAATATTTTTTGTCATTATATGCACAATCCTGATGATGATATTTATGAAAAATCAAATTGTGTAAATATTTTGTGAAAGCACCAAAATTTTGCCGCAGTATTGATACCAAGGTATTTGGTCACAAATATTGTGATAATTGAGTTTCTCCATATTGTCCAGCCCTAACACCTGCCAACAATCCTGGCAAAAGTGAATCAATGATCTCACCCTCACATTCTCTGACTGCTTTAGGTGCTGAAGTATGCCCCAGAGGTTACTCTGCATCAGCGCCATCGAAGGCCGCGGGTGCGCTGGGTCATCGATGAGATCTTCCTCACACACCACGAAAAGTGTGAGTGTGCGTGTCCCTCCCAGCCCCCTCGCTGAGACACCCAAACTGGCACACGCATCTGGAACTGTTGGACAAGTTTTTTTTTTAAAGCTATTTTGCTACGGACTTCATATAATTACAGCAACGCAGACACACACAGCAAAGTAGAAGGCAACAATTTGACAGCTTGCATCACACACAGTGACATTTCCTCCTGCAAATTAAACATCTTTTTTTCTTCCCCTGTACACAGGCCAAACTTGTAAATGTTTCCAGCAAAACACATTTGTTATTGAACTTTTCTCGCAACATGGAGTCTGAATTTTGTTTAGATGTGTTCGAATCAAGGTGTTTTTCACCCAAAACTAAAAATATAAGTTTTTTTGTAATATGAAAAATCATCATAGGATGAAAAAAACCCACCAATATCAAACTCAAGGACTTTAATGGATGAGACTTAATGGAATTGAAATTCAATTGATTTCAAACGCTGTGTAAACATTTTTTCATATATTTCATGTGTATGTATGTGCGTTTCCTTGTGTTATATAAAGAGTGTTTGTTGAAACTTCAGGAGCTTCTTCTGCCAGAAGCATGCTGAGATTAGTGAGTGTGAGACAGAAGGAGGGAGGGAAAGGGGTTGGAAGTGTAAACCAAAATAACGCTTTATCTTGATGTGAAATTAGGCTAACCACAACCCTCCAGATCTGAATTGCACACCAAAGCACTTACACACACATTCGCTCTAGGCTCCCCTCCTACCTAAAGACAAAAAGTGAAGTTATTTATACTGAATTCCTCACTGCTCTATTTTTTAGTGAAGCCTTTCTTTATTTTGCACACATTCCTTTTCCTACATATTCACACTTCCATGTGTCTGTCATCTATCCATACCTTCTTTTTCTTTCTTCTTCACTGGCTATGGTTACATGCAGACTAATATACACCTATTACTCCCAATATGACAATATTCTGAATTCGTTGAAGGGTCATACAAACAACATATTCCATTAAAATTTTCCAAACTAGGCCATTTTACGACTTCTGCATTTTCCCATCAAAACTTGGGATATGCTGGTATTATTTGGGGGCATTATATTGGCATGTATACAGCCAATTTGGAAAATGATTCACAACGGGGGTTTTTACTGCAGTTTGCGACTCATGGCCTGTTGCCTTTTTACGGTCAGCTCTGTGTGTTGTCATGGATACATTGTACACAAACCACCAACAGTTTACAAAGCTGTGGGGTAGAGATGCATGCAAAAGAAAATCACACATATCTGGTCTGAGTAAAAAAAAATACTCATGCTTCAAAACTAAATGAAAGATTTGGATATCAGCAGGTTTTGGGGTTACACAAATATAGCAACACTGACCTTTACAAGAAGGTGAAGGAAGGAAAGAGGGAGTCCAACAAGTTTTCAGGAAACTGATAAAATCCTATTTTTAAGCATAGAAGCAAAATGACAAGTGACTGCAGCCAGCTGTTCTGCTACTCCATATTTTTACGTGATAAACGACGTGTTGGGGCACGTTAATTGGATTATGCATGATTGCATGTAAACCGGAGTGTTAGTGGAAAATTCATTCTCTATTATCCATGTAAACAGCTTAGTAGGAATATTGTCTTGTTGGGAAAAAGGACAAAAACAGGACTATTTTGTCCTTGGATCCATCGCTCTCTCTTTCTAAAACACACGCACTCTCCCTTTATGGCTCACTCTTAAACACATCAAAGGAGATGACAGATCAGGCTGCTGCACAGTTTTCCAAATGTTCCTGGCATTCCAACTGCTAACTGGAATTCTGCTAACACGGATAAAACCACAAACCTCAGACCCTGAATACATAAGAGGAAAGAGAGTTGTTTAGGAGAGGCGGCAGGCAGAGGAGGGAAAATCGAGCCGCCTATTTGTAGATTACCAGCACTCGTGGATGAAAGATGAGAGAGGAGCCACTTCTGAGGCACAACACATGAAAGATTGCAGCTTCTTCAGTGGGTTCAATCAGCACGTTATGTATTTGGCGTGCCAGATTTTTTTTTTTGTTACGCTGCTTTTATTCCTCCTGAAGATGCTCACATGTATCACAATCTGACCCAATGCAGCAGCACTACAGTGAATATGAGACATGTGGGAATTAGAGTCATGTTCTTAGTCTCTGCTGAAAATACAACTGATACTGTGTGTGTGTGTGTGTGTGTGTGTGTGTGTGTGTGTGTGTGTGTGTGTGTGTGTGTGTGTGTGTGTGCGCAAGTGCCAGTCTCCCTGTAACAGCTCAGGAAGAGGTCCTTTTGTTTAAGGGGTGGAGGGTTACCAACAGTCTGTGAGAGCTGGCATCCGACACAAGCATGGGAATGGTCGGCATGTGACTGTGTGTGCAAACGTGCATGTGTGTGTGTGTGTGTGTGCGTGCATGTCTGTAGGTAGCTATAGAGTATCACAGCAACAGAATTCAAAGTGCTTATCATTTCCAAACACATGACCCAGCTGTGAGGAATAAATCATCAGTCATCTCTCCATCATCACCTCCCTTGTGTCACACGCTCAGGCCCGCTTACAGGCCCGATTTACACAGAAAATGGGATTTTACGCACTACTTTTGTTCTAAAGACGGACAAAAGAAAAGGAATAACCGGACACTGAGACGATTCCGTGGTCACAGTGAAACCCGATCAGCTGTGTGCCGGCGGCGCTTTTGTGTGCATGTGTGTACTGTATGTCACGGGTTTAATTTGGCAGGTGTGGAGTACAAAACACTCTTAAATGCTCCAAAAGTGTGTCAGGTTGTGTGCTAGTCATATTCCTAGTAATTTAGTCCAGACACACACATGTGAACACACAGACACATGCAGTTGTTTTTGGGCACAGCCCCACTTTTCTTTTGTCTTCTGTTCTTCCTACAAAATTTGCCTGGATTCCTGTGCATTTTAAAATACAAAGATAAACCTAAATCTCGCGGTTATATTTTCTGTTCCGAGATGATGATTAGTTAAAGTACCATTTACTATGATGCTCCATTTGAAAATTTATTGTTACTCCAGCAAGAAGTTTTTTAAAATCTGCTGAAATTCTTGTATTTTTAACTGTATGTGAGGTGTGTGTGTGTGTGTGTGTGTGTGTGTGTGTGTGTGTGCGCGCACGCATGTGTTCTGTGTCTGCCAGTTCTCTGGCGTTATCGGCACATTCCATTGTTGTGTGCTACAAAAAGTGGCTTGTTTTCTCCTCCCTATTTTTTTTTTACAATAGAACCACATGTGTTTCAATGTCAAACATTTTTTTTTTTGTTTTTTTTTACATCAGCTAGAGCCCTATTAACACGGGACTGGTATTACCTGGGGACCTCTGGTAATTTGAGTCACTTAAGTCATCTGTGATCTAAAAGGGAAGACCACCTAAATTAAGAATCCCAACAAATAATTTCCACGGTTTAGGAAATACTTGTAAACATGAGCAACTCTCTCTCGAAGCCAGAAAACATTAGTCTCAAACATCTGTCATAGGGTATAAAAGTCTGGAGCTGCTCCTTAGACAATAATAGGAGTCTGAGTTTTTGGACTCAAATAATGTTTTTCTTTTTTTATACCCAAATGAAATTTTTTATTGTAGTGTTTTTAGTTCCAAAACAGAAAATGTACACATATACTCAGAACATTCCCCTGGATGTTTTCAGTGTCATTTATAACTTCTTTCCTAATTCACCGTCTGTGGAGCAGCTCCAAACTTTACACTCCATGATGTCACAAATTTGATTTCTTCTATTTAGGAGAGAGTTATTCATGCATATTAATATTTTTGGACTGTCCTAGACCACAGAAAAAACATGAATTTTGAAAACAGGCATATCATGTTCAAATCTGCCATTATCATATTTTGTGAAGTAAAACACCATCGATTTCACCAACCACAGCGGTCGTGTGATAATAAAAGACCTGTGCAAATGTGCATACCAGTTGAGAACTATAGAAGCTGTATTGACGGCATTCTGGGTGCATGAGGCTCATTTTGCTGCACAGCATGAAGATCCATTCGCAGAAAAGCAAGTTCGAATCTTTCAAAAGAGCAAAATCCTAAAAGATGATGAGATAGATAACATGTGACAATGTGTGGCAGAATTGTTTCTGTTTGGCTAACCCACATTTAAAAGAAAAAAAAAGGTTAATAGTGTACATCTCTGCAAGTAGTGCTGTGTAGTATTTGTGTCCTGTGGAGTGGAATACAAATGACCGTGTGCACCATATCAGAGGGATAATATCAGTAAATTCAAGTAGAATTCAGCTTGCTTATCCCGTGCAAATGCACTGCACGAAACACAGACGTGGGGGGTATTTCAAAATCACACAACGTCCCCAGGTAATACTAGTCCCATGTGAATATGCCTTCAGAGCATCAAAACCACAATCTGGACACATTTCAGATCATGCTTTGAACAAGATTTGGTCCAGAGTCATATTTTCGACTAAGAGAGAAGTTGTTCATTTTAGCAAACACCTGCTTTGCTGTATTTAGATAAATATTCATGACAAAACTGTATGCTTCACTTAAATAATTTATTGTGTCTTTCTCTGTTGTTTTATTAAAAATATCAGCTAGTTGGTCTCGATAAATAAAGTGTTTCTAGCATTTCTGCCTCCACTGCTTTGATTTTTTCTCGCCAAAAAATGCTTTTATCAGATATTTGTTTGATATTATATAAGACAACTGCTTGTTTGATCACCTGGAGACGGTAATAGGAAATGTGTGTCGGTGGATACCTCACACTGGAAAGAGAGATAAAGGAAAAACCTGGGACAGAAGTATCTACATATGAACAAGAGGAAGAGCAAGAGGAAGAGGGAGTCTGGATTCAGAACAATGAGGTTGTTGCGCTGTTTTGCTGCTGTCGGATGCATCCTCACACACAACACGGAGCACACAGGTCACCATGGAAACCGCAGATTTGCCTTTAAGACCAATGTATCAGTGGCAAATTAAGGAGAGGTCGTATAATTGCGCCAGTCAAATTTAGTCTTCCACAGACACTGTTTTCCTCTTCCAGCTTGCAGCAGCACTTTTCCAATGCTCTGATCCTGTGAGTCAGCACCTGTACACTGTAATAAATGATTCTGTAGCCATACAGAATTTAAATAATGTATTAGAGAAAATATATTCAGCAGAATTGTGTTATTGGTTTTGTGGACATTATTTAAGTTAACATTAAACAAAAATGTTTGGTATTAAATCCACTTATCATAGTTAGCTTGACATTCTGTTTACAAAAGTCCAAATAGAGGGACTATTGAGTAAAAAAAAAACTGAATTCAATTGAGCGGTTTTCAGTTGAGGACCACTGCCTGTCCAAGCCCGCTTTTTTGAATGCAGCAGGCTCATATCTAGCCAGAGACATTTGAAGGGAGTTCAGACTGCAAGGGTCTCTCTTCTTCCACGCTGCTCATCTCGCAAATACTTACTGTGGCTGGCTGGCTAAAGCAAGGGAACTTATTTTGCTTTCACCCTGAAACTGCTCCTTACATTATTCCAATTTTAAGGTTTGCTGGAAATGTACTGTTTTTAGTGATAGAATTAGAAATGTTTATGTAGCCTGATAATCAGTCTGAATCGTCACTTTGTTTTATATCGTGGAAAAGTCAGACATGGGCAGCGATTGGATGTCTCAGATGGATAATGGAGGTTGGACACATTACCATTTTGTCGAATTGAGTGCATTCACATCAGCAGACTACTGGCGAATGGCCCTGTGGTTTTGGTTTGTCTGTTCTATGCTACAGTAGAAACATGGTGTTGCAACATGGTAATCTCCACGGACAAGGACCCGCTCCCTAATGTAGATATAAACAGCTCATTCCAGGTGACGAAAACACAATTCTTGTTTACAGGTGATATACACTAAATAAACATGCTTATTATATTATATTCAATTTCTGACACAATATCCCCATAAATCCTACACACTGGGCCTTTAAGAGAGCACTCAAGATTTTATGATTAATCCTCTGAGCACCATGCGTAACTATCAAAAATGGGAAAGGGAAAAGTCAGGGGATAACAAAGTCAGAAAGCTTTATCCTCTGAGGATCTTGACTGTCTGTGCACAATTTCATGGCTAGCCACACAAAAGTAAAAATCACAGTCTGGGCTTAAGTGTTGGACCAGCGCTGTGGCATGGCTGAACACATTGTGCAATGACAATCTTGGACAGCATCCATGAAATTTGGGTTTAATTATGTTAAACAATTAAGTTTGGTTAATATGAGACATCCATATTTGTTTCTGTGATTAATTGCCATGCTTGATATATCAGGAACAGGTTATTACTCTAACTCCCATGTGCATGGATGCAGAATTAGCCTCATGGTTAAAAAGATGATGACAATAATCCATATAATAAAAATGAGGTTACAGTCTGAAAGGAATATTATTCTTTTTATTCAAGTCCTTTTCTATACCTCTCAAGGCTGTTTCCTGTCCCAGCGGTTGCTGTAGCAACCCTTCCTGTGCTGTTATTATTACACAGCAGTCTCCCTTGCACAGTCAGCCAGTCACATCCCACATGCCACCAACCAGTCAGTCACTTGTCCTTCTGTCCATCTGTGTGTCTGTCCATCCATCAGTCCATCACTGACTAATTTATTCTACAGGAGAGATTTAACAAAACAAAGTAACCTTCTCTCAGTCCCCATGGAGATGAAAAGATTGAATAAGAAACATACTGCAAGATAAACAAGAGTGAGCAGAATTAAGATTAAGGTTAAAAAGTGAAGCGAGAGAGATATAAGGAAAGGCAGATCAATCATAAAAGAGAGAAGGTCAGAGAGAGGAGGGGTATTTGTTTGAACCAATCATTCCTACAAGGCTGACTGTGTCTGTCTGTCAGCTGCAGCTTATCTTTCACACACACACACACACACACACACACACACACAGTCAACTTGCTTTGTTTTAGAGATTAGGCTGTCCTTATGTTATGTCTTCTTTTTCTTTGTTTAACATCCATTTAATCTAAATTAAACCATAGTATAGTACCATGAGCGAGAACTTCTCATTCTTTACCTGTGAAACTCTTTGCGTGCAAATCTTAACTCTGGACTGTAAAGTGTACCCTAGCAGCTTTCAAATATTTTCTGAAAAAAAAACCATTACAACTACTGAAACTAGAATTACAGCCTTGCAATGTTATGCCTTTGTTAACTTCTTAAGTTGCACTTACAGCTTACATCAATGTCTGTGAAAACATGGATGCTTGACACACATCTTTAACTCAAGATCTATATAGTCAGCACAGTTTCAATGTGGGTACCCAATGTCAGTGTCACCAATTCAGAATCTGAGCAAATGTCTCCCCTTCTGGTCCTGACATCTGATGTTAATTAATGACCAGAAAAGTGCTTTTGCAGAACACTGACCTTTGAACTTTTGGAAGTTAAATGTTGTCACTTTATCCTCATATCCAGTACACAGTTGTGTGTAATTCTGTCATAATTGGCATATAAATTATTGAGTTATGGCCAAAAGTATGTTTTGTTAGGTCAGACAGACCATGACTGTTGAGCTTCGGCCTCCAAATTCTAATCAGGTCTTCATCGCAAGGCAGTTAAAAATCGATATAATTTGTGAGATTTAAATAGATCAGATGAAAACTACTCTTTTTGAACAGCAGAGGGCGTAATCTGCTTTTGACTTTGCTTGCTCAACATATCACGTCACTACATGTTCAACATCCTACATCATGTCCGAGCCTAGGGACAGCTTGCCAACATAAATAAGATAAAGCAAAGGCTCCACAATGGCATATTTAAATAGAAGATGCGCCCTCCAGTTTCAAATCAAAAGTGTGGAGGCATTTGAGTTTCCTCAAGTCAGAAAAATAATAAAGCCGACAAGATAAAAGACAAAACCAGTCTACAAATATTGCAAGAAACTACACAAACAGTACAATTAACATGATGCAGCATGAGAGCTGGCATCATAGTGAGGAGCTCCGCTCAGACCCGCCTACGCAGGTTACTCCTTAACGACAACTACACGGCCAAACCACACTGACAAACGCATTTGCAACCCAGCTCACCCAAACGAGTACAAGAGCCAAAGAGAGTACCC
The DNA here is from genome assembly GCF_008729295.1 of Plectropomus leopardus. Lineage (NCBI taxonomy): Eukaryota > Metazoa > Chordata > Actinopteri > Perciformes > Serranidae > Plectropomus > Plectropomus leopardus. The sequence continues at coordinate 14,205,469 of NC_056467.1, read as the reverse complement.
ATCTTATCACCCAAGAATGGGAAATGGCCAACTTAGTTCTTCAAACTCGCTCTCTCTGCTTTCCCCTCTAGCAAAAGCAAACCTTCCACACCAGCCACCTCTGTCCCATGTGAAAGGGTTTTTTTTTAACAGCAGGGGACATTGTGAATGTCCAGAAATGCATTCATTGCATAGTTTGAGTTGTGCATTTAAACCTTACCTCAGAAATAAACAAGGATTCTTTAATTTGATATAGAAAAGAGAAAATTCAGTATTTTGTATAATTTTATTTTGAAATAATTAATAGAATCTTTCAGTCATAATTTTTCTGTAATCTCGTTTTGTCGATCACAAATCAATATCGAATCATGAGTTGAGTGAATCGTTACATCCCTAGCTTTGACCACAAAAATCTGGTCAGTTCAACATTGAGTCCAGGGGAAATTTGTGCCAATTTTTTTTAAAAATCCCTCGAGCTGTTCTTGAAAGATCGCCTTTACAAGAATCAGACAGAGGAAGTCACAGTAACTTTGTCCTTTAACCTTTAACCACCAAAATCTTATCAGTCCATTGTTGAGTCCAAGTGAACATTTGAAGTGTCATATTTGAAGAAATGCCTTCAAGGCAATCTTCAGATATTGCTTTTACAAGAATAGGACAGATGAAAGGACAACCCGAAAACATAATGCCTCTGGCCACAGCCATCATCGGCAAGGAGGCATAAAAAAAATCTTTGCTGATCTCTAGTTTTCTTTGTTATACATGACAGAGCCTGTTAGGAAGCTTTACAAGGCAACAGTGATGTTGACAAGGAAGAAACAGGCCTTCCTGATTGTAAAGACAGATCGACAGGAAGACTAGATTACAGACGAGGGAGACAGCCCCGTCGTGTTACCATGGGATCAGAGACCACTGTGCACCCCACAGCCTCTGTATCAGGTGCTACTGCTGCCTCACTGGTGTGGAACAGTTATGTGCTATTACATGGGCCTTTTTCCACCCATGTAGTTATTGTCTGTTTTATTAAAATCCATGCACACATGCATTTTCACTTGCGTCCCTGACCACCTCCGGTTTGGCTGATCAGATCACGATCCATCCTAAACACATTTGGGGTGCATTTACACCTGTACTTTTATGTGGTAAAGCTCTATCCACTTGTAATTCGATCAACCAAAACCCATTTAACTTCATTTTGTAAAGGGGATCTGTTCCTCCAACTGTACTTTAACTGTCCACTCAGTCTCCTCATGCTAGTGCTTCCTCATGCTAGTATCTCACTTTTCTTCTCATCCAGTCGTGTTTCACAAGCATTTCTCATTTCCTTTTTTTTTCCTTTTCTCTCTCATCTTCTCTGTCCCATGGTGCTTCCTTTGTCTTCCTTATCAGGACAAATCACCACACAGCTGTTACCCGGGAAACCAGGAAATGAAACCATAAAAGATGGGAGAAAACATCTAAGGGCCTATATTCGAACTACTGTCAAAATACCTCTCTCATGTTTCCCTTTATCTTCTTTTTTTTTTATATCCCATTTGTCATTTCCAATTTTCTCCTTTCGCTGATGGTATTACTGTAAGTGCATATCTGGAAGAGGTGTTAAAAGAACTGTAGATTTTCAATCTTCCTGTCATTAATTAGTCATGGGGGTGGCCTCAAACATAAAACCTTCCAGCATGCACTGCGTTTTCAAACCATTTTCGATTGTCTTTCTTTGGTTGGTGGCTTGACATCTCACTCTGGGGACACCAGAGCTGCACATCAGAGGAGCGTGAGCTGCAGCAGAGGAAATTTTGAGGATTTCTTTTAGAAGACAAACTTGTTAGGCTACCACCTGCCTGCCATCTTCAAACTTTAAAGCTTCAATATCAATATTTAGGGTTTAAGTCCCAAAGGGGCAGAACCATGCTGACCACAGGGAATGCAGCAAACACCACAAACATGTAATGTAAAACCTTGTGGACAGAATGTCACCAAATTTGGTGAATATGCTCTGGAGGCAGGTATTAACCAAGATCTAAAGCGTCATAATGGTTGGTGCATGTGGGTTATTTAGCATCACATGCTTTATTATGCCTTTGCTCAATTTGCTGTGAGCTAGAATAAGCTAAAAGAAATAATATAATATTAACATCTGTGTATCCACCTGTGATTCAGATCTGCACCATAATTTAAAAGGCTTATTTTGCCTTTGTTACATGCTTTCCCCAAACTTCATGAATTCTTGACCTTAATCACAGCTCAGCTCACAATTTAGATACAGCGCAAAAACAAGACATAGCTTTTTAATTCTCCTGATTTTCAGGCAATCCACAGACACTACAGCTGCTGAAATGTTAATTTTTATCATGTAATAGTAACTAATTGTTAAAATGTGGTACCTACATGAGCTGTTGTTGAATTTGGCTGTGTTTAGCATGTTGTCATCCACTGAAAACAAAAACTGTGTTCTTTTTGTAGTGAGAAATGGGCAAGAGAAAAAAGTTAAGCATGAAGGATGATCTAATTTAGGGCGGAGGCTCATCACAGTTAATCAGCCTGGACAATGTTTGGGATGGAAAGGGTTGGATGAATCGACTCAAAGACAAAGAGGCACAATGAGAGGGAGGTTAAACTTGACGGGGGAAGACAGTTCTGGACAGGAAGAGTTGGGAAAGAGTGAAGGGAGGTGACGGAAAAGAGTAGACGCACAAACAGAAAAAAAAGACTTAAAAGACAGAAGAAAACGATACACAGGCAGATGATGAGGAGGTGGAGGAGAGCTGATGAAGTCATTGAGGCGTGTAGGAAAAAATGGTGAGAGTATGACCCATAACTGAGACACGATGTAGCGAACAGCGCTGCCCTACATCACACACACACACACACACACACAAACACACACTGAGCTGACATGTAGGAGAATCGAATATCAGAAATCTGCTCTGTTTTCTCTGGCCAGTGTACAACACAAGAAAAAAACATGCTCTGCCATGATAGCATGCAATTCAACCATTCACAATCATTTTAACTTGATAATATTTTAAAATATTTTCTTTCATTTTTAGTTTTCTTTTGTTATTTTAACTGTGGTGCTCAAACACCACATATCTCCTTGTCTCAGAGGACGAGAGGTGTGTGGAGTCTGTTTAGAAATGTGTGGGTGAAGACTGAAGACTTGACTTCACCACTTCAACCTCACTTCTAGGACTTTTCTTCCCTTTGGCTGATTCTACTAGTTTTTGTTTTTTTTAAACATCCACAAAACACACACACACACACATGCACACGCACACACACTATAATTTCTCCATCCAGCCCGAACTCCTTCCTCCTTGTCCCTTGCTCCCATCTTCCCCCTCTTTCACACTACATTATAGAACAGCTTTCATTTAGGTATGAATATTAGATATTCCTTTTGAATAATGGAGAAAGACCGTATGTGAGGATTCTGCAGACATAAGGGGAAAACGGACAGTCGTAAATGTGGGTCTTCACTTGCACATTTAAAATAGTCCAATAAAAATGACATTCTCAGATCAAAACTGTTCCAGTAAATAAATGATTAACTTAAAGTGCAAGTCAAGGAGTAAGGTGTGTGTCTCTCTGCTTGTAGCCACTGAGGCTGAGAAGCTGCAAGCTTTTTCATGTTATGATTCAGGAGCAGCTTCAAATCTTTGTGAAATACTGTTTATTGCAGCGGACAGTATATTACTATATCACTTTTAAAGTATTAAAGACAAGAATGTTTTTCTTGAATGGGACATTTTATTGTACTTTGTGCTTCTATATTTTATGGCCCTTGGATGCATGAAAACACCACCTAACGTTCTCAAAAGTTTTACATTTGACTTCTAAAAGAATAGAGGCAAGCCTGAACAAATATATGATTTTTTTTCCCAAGTTCCGGAAAAGTCAGGTTTCGGAAATAACATTCACGGCGGCATCATATTGGAAGAGAACAGGGCAAAGGTATCAGAGAGAGAAAGAAAGAGGGAGTCGGGTACAGGAAGAAACAAATAACACGAGCCCTGAGGCACCGGAGTCACTTTAATTTGATGGAAGTGATTCAATGTTGTGTCTGCGTGGCATGCATTTATCTGTGTGTGTGTGTGTGTGTGTGTGTGTGTGTGTGTGTGTGTGGTATTAGCTATAAAAGAGTTTGTTCTGGCAGCACAGGAACCTTGTGGCACACTTTATTCTTACAGACTATTCAATTACTTGAATTACCTGGTGCACAAGCTTAAAAAGCTTAACTACACTCTCACGCACACACACAAACACACACACACACACACACACAAACACACACACTCCTGTAACAAACCAAAAATGCATATGTAAACACACAAACTTGCATAGGGCCATACAGACATGCACACCAAGCAAAACGAAAACTGCAAAGATCAACAAGACAGAGGAAAACATAGTTTTCAGTCGCATTTAGAGCGATTAAGGGCTTTACCTCCCTAGTGACATATTCTAGTTGGTTTTGCTTTGTGACACTACTGGATCTTTAAATGCACACAAATACATATACACACACACACACCACACACACACACACACACACACACACACACACACACCTTTGGATGGCAGTTTGATATTGAGTCACAGCTATCAGTGAGAATGTAAATAAAGTCTTGAAATTTAAATGGTTCATTACACTAACGTTAGCCGCTCTCCCTAAACTACCCGTCACATTTTCATGTCATGAATGTGGACGTCTCATCCGTCTCAAGTGTCGCCTCCATTTGCAGAATCTTTTTCAACTACATCCAAAACAGGCTTGAGGATCATATCTCCACCTAACTGCAACTGACCAATAAAATGTTAGCATGCCATTGATTGTGTAGGGCTGTACCCGACAAATCAGATTTTCTTTGAAAGTTTGAACGTAGTTCAGCGGGACGTTCAGTGACATTCACTTGGTTTATAAAACAAGCTAGCTGCACTAACAACAGATTGGAAATGTGCAAAAGCATTTTTTGCCAATACAAGTTATCAAACAAAAGACAGAGACTGTATCGTATTAAGTTGCTATGAGCTTTAAATGTATCACTTCTACTAAGAAGGCCACAAGATGACATTATTTTGGAGTCTGACGAGGCAAAGCCTCTCCTTTCGGGCAGTTGGGGAAAAAAAGCTCAACTTGAAGGAATATCAGTAGACTATGGGGTCTCCAAGTGAAGATTCCAACCATAGACTTTCAGAGGGAAGCCTAACATTTCTGTCAAATCATGCAGATTTTTCCTGATGTATGTAGAAACATATTATTTTGTGTTTTCTTACAATTTATGTACTCTATGGGAAACTAAAAACAGTAAAAAAGATATTTTTACCACCTGTATCTATGGCTCAATTGTGGGACTGGAGAAACACCTGCAGAACAAGCCACAGTCATCCAACAGCTGGACCAATTTTCGGATTTGCACGCTGGTCTTTTGTGCTGTGAGTAAAAAGTACTAAAATGATAACTTCCTGGCAGCATTGCATCTTGCTCAGCCCCTGCAACAAACAGAGTTGGCAGTGCTCACAATACTGCCAATCATGCACTGGTCTCTGCATAACTCCTACAGGTTGATCAGGAGGCCTGTTCAGCAGGGATGTGGTAACCTGCAGGAGACAGCACAAAACTCCCAAGGTGAATCTCATCACTGTGTGGGAGGCACCTGGTGGTTTCTTGGACAAGAGATGGTTTGGCAGTGACACGGACTGCATACACAATTTGGGACTGGCAATGAATGTTGTCCTGTCTGTCTTGTGCGTCATTGCTCTGCATGCTATCACAATAGCTGTTGAATTTCTATTTTTAAGAATGATTTTAAGGTGGCTTTGTAATATACAGCTGCATCTGTTATTTTATACATACTGTGGATTCAAAATGTTACCCTAGTCACTTTTTTTCTTTTGCTTCCCCAACTCCCTGCTCTCATCCCATCCAGAGCTGACCAAAGAGGAATAATAGTAATAAAACAGCACCTGCTTCTATTCATCCCCCATGTCATTCCAGGAAAAAAGAAGAAAGTACAACAAATACACAACAAATACAACAAAAAGACACAAAAACCTAACCGTCTCTCAAGATAGATTGAGGGAACTCGGTGTACCCAAAAACAACATGAAAGACGGAAATAGAAGGTTCTGGAAAACAACACCACAAAGTGACATATTTCACCTGGTGACCGCTCCAAGCAGGAAAGTTTGCCGTCTGTGGTTTGTCTGTGAGGTATAAATTATTTCATGCTTTGTGTGTGTGCATGTGAGAGAGATCCGTCTGGGAGATCTGGGGTTAGTCAGACCAAGAAAAGGTGCAAAAAAACAGGAAACACATGTTGGGAAGTCTACAAAGCTAACCTCAGAACATCTGACACACACATACACACACACACATACACACACATACACACATACACACACACACACACAGTAATAGACGTTTTCTGGGGTTGTCTCTAGCTGTAGCTGTGGGCTTGTTGTGAACTGATCAAATTATCGGAATACAGATGGCATCAGATACTTCACTGGAACAGACTGTATGTTTACTTCGTGTGGATAAGTACATTTGATAGAAACTTTTACAGTAGGAACAGTATATCAGATCAAGCTGAAAATGAGAAATAAGCTATTGCACCTCATCAGTTCAGTTACAAAGAAATGGCTAAATGAGTTCCCACCGCAGCAACATTAACATGATATCCAGCAGATAGATCAGCTCTGGTCTACAACAAAACAAGGTAGAAGATTCCTCAGTCTGTAAATCACATCATTAGGGATGACAACAAAGTCAGATCTTCAAAAACCATTCCAGTAAATTGCAGAAGAAAGGAAATTGTGACATCTGCTCTGTCAGCAGCTGTCTAGACTGTAGATAAGAAGACGCTGCTGTATCTCAAATGAGATACTTCTGTACTGTACTTGCTTTTTGAGCACATAAGTACGTTCACGCTGAGAAATGCACTACAAGTATCTAGATGGTGCGATCCTAACAGTCAAAAAGTTAATGTGGAACTTTGGTAGGGCTGAACAGAAATATTGGGCTATTCGGGTATTACTTAATTAGGTATTAGGTAATCGGTTTTCAATTTAGACATTCGGATATTTGTTCTTTTCTTTTTTTTTTGCAGAGGACTAATGTATTTTAGTGTTTGTGACACTGCTGTTGCACCTGGCACACACAAAGTGACAGGAATGATCATTTTACCCAACAGTTAATAATGGGTTTATGGGTCGAGCCATTTCTGTGTCGGTGTGAGCTGCACCACAACACAAACAGAATTTTTTAACCAGTAAATTCAGAGGGCACTGTGAATATTTCTACCACATCTTGTGGCAATCTATCCATGAGTAGTTGAGATATTTCAGGATTGTGGGTTTTTTTTTTCCCCAAAGTAGTGTAGCACCTGAACTGATTAGAACCTCAATCATGAGAAAAAATATAATTACAATAAATCTTTACTAAGATGACTTAAAGCTTTGTAGGTATTTATTTGATTTAAAAGAAATCCACTTTTTGTTTGTGGTAAGACACAAGTGATGGCAAGAAACAAAGAAGGACAGCAAAAGTTAGCTGTATCCTTAAAATCCAGAGGCATCTGCTGTGTTTACCCGGTGGATGATATGCTTTCTCCAAATACTGTACGACTCATAAGAACCAGTGAGTGTGAGGCGATTCATATAAAACCTCGAAGCAACTAAATAAACAATAAATAAAAACTCTACCTAAACCACAGCTGGGGAGGAATTTCTGTGGTCTTTTCACACACACACACGCACACACACACACACACACACACACACACACACACACTTTAGCTGTTGCTGCTTTATAAAACCTTATTCCAAGGTTGTTTCCCTGAATTGCGTGATAAACACACAGCCACTTATGCTACGGGAATGTGAACCACACTAAACACCCTGTTTCACTTCAAGTTGCTACATGAGAATAATGCATTGGGACTTAAAGGCTTAAAAATAATGGCAACATAAGTTTTCAATGTATGGATAAAATGTTACAGATTGCCTCACATTTGCTGTGAGGGCTGTTTTATTAAGAGCAGTGACATGTATGTATGTATAAGACATGTAATTTATGAAAGTTCTGCAAAAAAAAGATGTGATTTAATATGACTCTGCAGTAAAATTCTACCTTTCTCTGTTTCTTTACCAGCCCTGTATCTCTTCTACATTGAGAATAAGCTCAGTTCCTTGTAAAAAAAACTTCTTGTTATATATGCGTGCGTGTCATGTTTCTATTATGTTTATGTTAATCTATAATTTAACCCTTATAACAACACAACACGTTTCAGAAGGTCACTCGAGGCAAGCTGCAGTCCTGTAATAAAGTCACCCTGTAATAAAGTACATCTGCTCCTCGCAAACACGGTCTATTTAGTGGATCTTCTTGAACTTTTATTAATCATACGGTTTTCATCAGCAGACTGAGTTTGCCCTGTTGTCATGGAAACGAACTGTAGATTTAATGCCACATTTTCCCACATTTTCCCACATTTTCCCACCTTTCCCGTCTATGGTCCCCTCCTGGCAGCTGTTGCTTTTACACAGACGTCGATTTGGCACTGTCACTACCTCCACTGCTGGCTTAAGGGCAAGACTACTTTGTCCCTGATTCTAAGATCGTACCTTTCATACAAAACGGTGAGTAGCTGTTTAGATGCAGCAATGACACGAGATGACATCATCGTCACATAACAAATGCAAGTACCTCTCACAACTGTAGCGTTCAAAAATATGCAGATAATTATGAGTCTCAGTTTAATGGATTCAATGTTAAATAAAACACACTTAAAAAAATAAATTAGTGCAATTTAACATTACATTTTTATATTCAATCCCAAACAAAATCAACTGAATAGTTCATGAAGTAAATAAAGTCTGCAGGACTACTTGCCCAAACACACCATTTCTCCAGAAAATCAGAAGCATCCTCAAGGCCAAACAAATCCGACATGACTTCACCTACTGAGTAAACAACCGCTATGAACTGCTAACCTCTGAGCAACCCTCCCCTCTGCAAAACACACTGCTTGCACAGATTATGATTCAGCGACAGTATCAGTTATTTTGACAAGGTCTCCAAAATGCAATCACTTCTTTCTGGTTTAGGCAAAAGACGGGAGTGCTTTGTGAATTAGTGCTCTTGTCTGTCATTGTGACAAAGATGGTTCTAGTGCTCATCTGGTACATAGGCCATTTAGTATCTTTTTTTTACTGGAATTAGGTTATATTGAATGTTTGTGATTTTTGGGGGAAAATTCTCTGATGTGAAGTGACAAGGAGAAAAAAAAGGTTACTCATTTTCTTTTGGGTAAAGCTGTTGGAAAGACACTTCACAGAAAAGCCATTTAACATCTAAGATAGTCTGAAAAAGCTTGATTACCTTGCATTATGTAATCATCACTTGAGGACAGTTTCTTGGATCGGCGATGTGGAAAACACGGCAGAAGCTCTACACTGACTGCTGCATGACTGTGACTTTTGTTTCTTCCTAACTTTTTTTTGCATTTACCTGAATGTGTCTATTTTTGTGTGGGATAGGCTGTCTGTAATCACGCAGAAGCAGAAAGTTTATCTGTGTGTGTGTGTGTGTGAGAGAGAGAGAGAGAAGACATCCACAGGCGTGTTATCTGCAGTATGAAAGGAAGTCTGTTCTCTGACACCTCAGTCTGACTGCCACAACTCATAACTCAAAACACACTGTTACAAACCCGCACAATAGATACGATATGTGGATGATGATGTGTGCTATCACAGATGAACACACACCTAAGTGAACACACATGCAGACACACAAAATGTCACTAAATAAAGTCCAGACTGGCTGCCCTGGATGCCCCTCAGCTCCATAATTTACAGTGAGTGTCTGCAAGCATCTGACCTGTTTTTGATGATGCTGGTGGAAACTTCCAGACCATTATTCACAGTGCAAAATACTGACTCAGGGAAAACACATTTTGCTTTTTGGATAAGTGCAATAGAATGCGCTAACAGGACGGGCTTTGGCTTTTGGCTTCCTTTTCTGTTGCTTCTAATCAACATTTTTTTTTTTTGCAAGGTTTTTGCAGCCACATTCAGCTACCTAAAGCTTCTGAAAACATGATAACTGTGTTGGAAGTAAATCAAACAGAGCTGTATGGTGTTATTTCTCAGTCACAGTGGCAATACAAACAAATGTATATGTCAAAAAGAACATTTATGATGCTTTAAGACATTCCAACAGTAAACATATCTTGCTTGATATGTACTGTAATGTATGCACCCTTAGCCAGCAGTGACTTGATGCATCATCCCTCCAAATTTTCCGCCAACTGCCAATGGTGGAGACTTTACATCAGAAACGTTTGACTAATAATAACATGGTCAGGATACTGACGGATAGATAAGTTTGTAAAACTCACAACATTTATCCAGCATTTAGGATTAAGATTTTATTTTAACACTGTTCAATATGTCCACTAAAACTGTCAACAAATGACTCCCTTGGCTTTCACCGCAAACTCGATTAGACTACAAGATTCTTTGCTTGTCTATGCAGCTCGGAGTAGCCTTGCTCAATATAATGACTCAGCAGGATTCAAAGCTATGAACCACCCACACCTCTGCGGTCGTGTGATGCACTCGTCTTCTTGCTGAAATGAGGGTCAACTTCAATTTTTTTTCATTTTTTTCTGTTACTTTCCAATAAAGAAATATCTAAGCAGATGAATATTTTTTTTAAACAGGTGAAGCACCCTGACATCTTAGGCAGAGCTAGGGTGCATCTAGCCAAGGGAGTAATTCAATGACCTTTCACACGGTTTGAAATACGTGACAGCCAAGGGGTGTTCAGCTCCCCTGAAAGAGACAAGTGTTCCCCAGAAAGTCTCATTTGAGAAATTTAGGCAGAGCTCTAAAATATTGCAATATTTGATGCTACTATATTTTCCCTATATAGATTTATATTTTCCTATATATGTGTTTAAAAGTTTTTTTTTTCAATTCTATACTTGTAGGGTACTGATACAGTCAGAAACTGACTGATGATGGAAGCAAAAAACAAATTTGCAGTTATGTTGTCAGTTTGTATTACATGTACAGTGTAAGTTTCAGTTTGTCCATGAATGAAAACTTCGGCCTCTTAAGACTCATGAAAAGTTCCAGTTTCTTGCTTCCCAACTGCTGGGTAAAGTGAAGTGGGTTAGCCACAAAGCGACCTTCAACTTGGGCCCTCGAGGCACAACAAAGTCTCCCCTGTGCTGTCCGACCATGGTCTGGAAGCTGAAGCAGGAAAGGTAAACACATATACTACAGTATGATAGTGAATTTGGACTGTAATGTCATAACTGTCATCAGATCACCCTGTCTGGTCTGTTGAACAAAGCAACACAAATTTTTGGCTTGAAAAAATTGCCCATGCATATGTGTGGTAGTACAAGGAAAATCTGTGCTGTGAACATAATTCTCAGTTCATACAAGCCGTAACAATAACATGTTACAGCTGCCAACTCATGCAGTGACTATAGGACTCTTACAAATGGCACTTTTCACACACTCTCATGCCGCACGTCCATTTTTTTTAGACTTTCATCTCATGAAAAACAAATGTATAACTGATAATATTGCATCACGTAAAGAGGACACTGGCAGCGCACGACAGACAAGACAGAGCAGCACAGCGCGACAGCAGCACCGATCACTGTGGTTAAGCAGGAGCATCATGCCTGACTGATGCAGCTCGAGTTTTTTCCGATGATAAAAGACGCTGCTTGTGTCCGGGTGTACTACTGTTTAAATAATGTAAAACCAATGCTTTTTAAGTACCATCATGCTGACTTGCCAATATAAGTGAAAACTATGATCAAAAAATTCTAGTACATTGGTCTCATGTAGCACATGCATTTTTATTATTAATGTATAGTTGATTTATTTTACATAAATATTTTAATAGAAAATAATGATAGTTTTTTATTTTTTTAAATAACATCCATGCGAAAATTTAATACTAAAATATAATTACGCTTGACACACAGGACATGTGATCATGTGAGATTTTAGTGTTTCTCCTATCTTACATTATTATTTTTTAAAGGAAAATTCATGATTTGGTTTTCATTACCTTCCATATAATGTGACCAAGTAACTGAAAAATGTATGACATGATAAACAAGACGGACCTCTTCATAAGGTATTTTAGTGCTTCTTCTATTTGATATGGATATTTTTGAATAAATATTAATATCAAAAAGCAGAAAAAAAGTCACAATAGACATCATTACAGGAGAGTTTCCATACTAGGTTTGCCAATTAATTTTAAAATACATATAAAAAATGTGGCCTTGGCAGAGGTCCAGATAAAGAAGGAACATACACCAAATGTAGCAGTAAAATAGGCGCAGGTATTAAAAAAAGGTGCATGTGCACTGAAGAAAGCCCTGCATTGCTCCCAGTTGGAGCACAGTCTTTGATGCATACACGTTAAGGAGGGCCAACGTAATGTCAGTGAGTTATAATGCATTTTATGGGTTACACAATCTACTTGACGTTCATACATCTTGTGAGGGCCACCATATTTTCTGCATTCAAATGGAAATTAGAGCCGTGGCTTGAAATACTTTTACAGAGTGCTGAATTCAAACTGCAAATATCCTGTTTGACAAATGAAAACAATAAATACATACCCAGGAAAAAAAAAATCTTTAGTAAACTCTGATTAATGTATCTGTCACACTGTGTTCTCTCCTCATTTTTCCTCCGTTTGATGGCACAGCTCCATTTTGCAGTGCCCATTTTGCGTCATCTTAAATTTCAAACATGGGCCTCATGCTGTAATTGGACATGTGAAAGCAAGATGGAAAGGCAGGAGACTGACTTGTGTGGGTAGGAGTGTTAAAAGCATTTTGGAGCCATTAACACCATTTTCTCTCCCTTCACAGCCTTTTAAAAGCAATGCAGTCTGACACTGTGTCTGTTTCAGAGCTGTGTGCTTCCTCTGTGCATCTGTCCCTAACAGAAAGAGTGAAATCATGTTGGCTGAAGATGAGTCAACGTCGCACTCCTCCCTTGAAGAAGGCATCATTTGCCTCTCGAGGTGTATTTCTAAGATGGAGGAAAAGACTCAGCTCCGTCTCCTCCTCTTTATCTTTCTCTCTTTCTAAATCAGGTGTGAACATTTTTCCCCTTTTTTTCGATCCATTAGAAAAGCACTCACAATTTTTTCTTTCACTCACATTTATTTATTGTCTCTATTATTGTCAGAACTTCCCATCAAGCTCCCTCTCCTCTTTAAAACGCTTTCACTTTCCATTTGATTCCTTCCTTCCCCTCCATATGTCTTTACCCTTTTACTCTATCACACTGCCATTATTTTATTTTTCTTTTCATCTTTCTGTATTACTCTAGCCTCTTTTCCCATCTGCATCGGTATGTATCCTGATGCTTTTTTTTTTATACGGTTGATACTGCAAACTCTTTCCCCTCTCTTTCCTTTACTTTCCAGTAGGTGCTGTTTTGTTAAATTGTATCAAAAGAAACCCCCTGCTTCTTATCTTCCTCTCTTTTTACATACTTTTCGTGTCCCATATTTTCCTCTTTCCCTTTCTCCATCTCTACCTAAGCCTCTTTCTTTGCCTTTTCTAATTTTACTTCCCCACATTTCCCTTCCTGTGTCCTGTTTTGAAGCCCAAAACCCTGCTGCACTTCTGTTGGCTTTGCTTCTGAATTTACTCTAGGGATGGGCTATAAATCTGTATAAGGATATCAGGATATAGGACTAGATATTGTCTTATATTGTGGATATTGTAGTATTGTAAATGTTGTCTTTTCTTGGTTTTAAAGGCTGCATTACAGTAAAGTAATATTCTGAACTTATCAGACTCTTTTAGCTTTTCTAATATTTCCCTTTACACACTTAGACATTATATTCATATTACTGATGATGATTTATCAAAATGCTGTGGATAAATACAATAAGGTTATCATACAGGGACTGAAAAAATACAGAAATTAGTAGAATATCAAAATGCTCAATAAAAATGGTTAAACAAATAAAATAAAATAAAAAATGACCCCTGGTATTGCTGATGCCATGACCTTATCCGACCCAAAATTCACCACCTGTCTCCACTCACCACACACTCCCCATTTGTTCAGCTGTTTTGTCAGACTGTGTCTGTCTGACTGCTTGGCTGACTTCATATTTACTAATGAAGCATGTTAGTGACAGAAACGCTGTTCTAATCCTGCCCTGGCTACAGTGCTTAACAAAATTACACACGCAAATGAACACACAGACTATCCAACAGGCTGATGAGCATAAAAATATAATGTTGACACTCTGTTGCATGGACACCTGGAGAAAGTGTGCGTGTAAAATTGGCAGATTTAGGGGTTAATGTTTTATTCCTCCCCTCAGAGGAAAAACAAAGTTAACAAAAACACATTCCATCAGCTGTCTATCTTTTCAAGACACGTTTGAAGACTTAAACACATTTTCGTCATGAAGTATTTACAAAAAATTCAAAGAATTTTCGAGGCACGCCGGGGCCATAGCAACAGTTTTGTGTTCCTCAAGACAGGGGATTGAGAGGAGTTACTCTGAGACGAGTCTCAATAACACTCCACTTCTCTGCTGATGCAATGCTGATGATATAGACGAAAGTCAAAGATAGCAGTCTCTCATTCGCAAACACATTGGGGCATACACACAGATATGAGTGTGCTCACAAACCAATACACATAATATGATTGTGTGCACAATAACTTTCTATATAAACTAATACTTGCATGCAGAGGAACACAAGTGGGTTTGTCGAAAATAGACCGCACAGCAATACAACTCAGTCAGGAGCTGGTCAAGCGAAGGAGATGCAAAAAGAAACAAAAGTGAAGAAGGTGTTTGCTGAAAATAATTGAGCTTTTTGTTGTGCAGCATGCCACTTCTCCATTTTTGACACAAATTGTACTCAGAAAATAATATATGTGATATTGAGTAAACACACTGTCACCACAGACAAACAGCAAATAGAGTTTCACTGCTGTTCAAATCTAAAAGAAGCCGCTGTCTTTAACAGACTCCTGGGACTACTTTCATGAAGACAAGTTTCTTGTTCATATATCTAGATGTGAGTGCAGTGTATGAGCAGGTGGAAGCACTGTGAGATTAAGAAGAGTGAATCTGTCAGAAGTTGGTATTGTTGTCTGTAGTCATCGTCAAACATAGAGCTGTATGATTATGGCAAAAATAATAATCATTATTTTGATTGACTGGGTAACACACTGTAGTTTCACATTCACATAATAATAAAACCTAACCCAGCTCACATAATTTAACAATACATAAGAGTTACTGTATCAATAACAGCAAAATACATTTTGAGTAAGGATCAATGATAGTTTAACTCAGGACAGACTCAGCAGACTGACATTTCTCCATTATCTGTTTAGAGGCAGCTGGGAGTGCCACTACAATGAGAAAAGCCGTTCCACCTTAATAGTCCACCTTAAGGGAGCCTGGCTAGTTTCCAGTGGTAAGCTAACTTGCTAACTTTAGGGCTAACTTCTGTCACTTTAATCAGCAGCGGGCGAGTGAGACACAGGAGCGTGTCTCGGGTCTCCCCGTTAAAAATCAGTGAACATTTTTTTAGTAGTAAAAATTAATAAAATATTTTAATAAGTCGTGGAATTTTGTTGTGTGAGGAAATTGTTACAATAATCAATAATACAGTACAGTCGGGTCAGCAGCAGTAGTTCAATCTGTGGCGACACGGCCGCCAGTGCAAGTCCCCCGAAGACCAAGTATGGAGTGTGAGCTGGCAGCTGGACAGGTGCCAGTTCACCACCTGGGCACTGCCAAGGTGCCCTTGAGCAATGCACCCACCACCCCGCCTACCGCTCCAGGGAGATCACACTGCGTTATCCCTCTGCCATAATTGCATATGTGTGTTGTGTGTAATAAGAGATATGTGAAAGTCAAATTTCAACCAACAGTCCTGCATGGATTTACAAATAAAGACATTAAAGTATGAAATCTTCTACTACCTGTAACACAACAGCAAATTTATTTTCTGAAGCTGTCAACATAACATAGCCCTAATATGTCAAAGTGCGACAGCCTAATGTTGACTGCACGTGTGTTTTTTCATTCTCCTTTCATTCTGTCTCTCCCTCAATGTATGCCAGCTAGCTGAAATTACGTTTGAACAGAGTCAGAATCTGATGTGTTTGAAACATGCAGGGCAAGTGGGGGAAGAAATAATGATTGATATTATTACGGGTCCTTGAAAAGTCATGGAGGAGATCTGGAAATGTGAGGGAACCCTGATTGTAGTGTGGGAGTTGCAGAATTATCACATCTCACAGTAAATAAACTTCTGAAAGCAGCTTATGTTGAAATAGTTTGAGGAAAAAGCACATTTGGTGCCTCTATGGTCCTCGGAGATGTAAGAAACATTTCAACAATATTAGAAACCAGCTGCAGCTCGTAAAGATACATTTCAGCCACAGGAGAGGGCATATCAACCATCCACTGCCTGAGTTTTACCGAGAAAACAGCTTCAATACCTCAAGCTGCACACTGATGCTCTTATGTGGGATAACAGTAAATCTCATTACTTCCTGAGCTCCTGCCTTTGCTTTGCCTGTCAAAGCACAACTGTTTTTAAAGATGCTATATAAATAAAAATATTATTATTATCATTATAATTATTGGGAGTAAAAAGGTAGATTTTCTTCTTATGAATCAATGTGAGTCAAACCGGCCAGTGTCAGCCCACACACGGTCTGAACCGGCAGGCATTCACTGCGTGATTGTTACTGACACTTCCCCGACTGTGCCTCTCCTCCCACATAAGTCCAGCCAAGGTCGTGATGAGTCATCATAAAACAAAATGGATACAGGTGAAAAAAAAAAACTGATGAAAATGCTTTTTTTCTCCTGGTACAAACCCCCCACCTTGCTGGACGCACCGTCACAAATACAGATCCCCTTTAAAATCCCAATTTCTTACAAAGCCGCACACTGTTATCACAAATCAACAAAATGATTGAGTTGCCCAAAACCCACTAAAAACTGACCCTTTCTGGCCGTAAGTCGGACAAAATAAGCATTAAAATCCTGGAAGAATCTTCAGCTTCATCTCTGTATTTTACACCTTAAAGCCTCTGGTGCTTCGCAGCCCAGTTACAAGAAAAGCCGAGCGATGAGGCATCCTGCTGTCAGTCAGGACTACACCGTGTCATCCCACAGTCCCCATTCCTTGTAAAAGGCAATTCCGCAGAGATTCTTCTGCCTAAAAAAGCTGCAGATTTATCAGCTTTAAATCTGACAGTGTGGATGATTGACTATTTATCTTCACGGGCTTTGGCGAGCTGAGGTTAGATGGGATGCTAAACTGTAATAGCAAGGTGACACATCTGCTGTGACACACTCACAGATTGGGTCGCTTTACATGCGACAGTGAGCCACAAAACACAACAAAGAGCCTTTTTGTGTGTATCATCCTTATGTGTGTGACTGTGCGAGTGTGTGTGGGTGATCCATGGTTTGTCTAAGGGCTGGTAGACAGGGCCGCGGTCATAAATCCGCCCAGCCATAACCACGGTGATTTGCAGGTTCAGAGAAACCATAAACATCAGCAGTGAGCGGCCCGCTGCCCTCCGAGGAGGCTGAATTAAGTGGTGAGTGTGTAGCCGAGTGTGTTTGTGAGTGCCAAGTGTGTGTGCGTCCCTGGCTTGAATGAGTGTGTGTATGAGTTTGCTCAAGGGCATCCCTTTGCTGGAAATCAGAGCCGAGTCCAGTGATTGGCCGGGGGTCTGAGGGGTCATTAATCTCCGCTGCTCCATTGGCTGTGATGGCAGAGGGGAGGGGTTAGTACAGCTGGTCAGTTAGCTGCTGTCAGCTTTCTAATCTGGAACATTCTTCAATATTAGATGGAGTGCGCAGAATCTCAGGGGCCAAACTGGATTCACTGAAACACTAGATTTCTCTGTCCCGTCCCTTTCAGTTTCTCACTGTTTGTCATTAGGCTCCTGATTATTTATTTATTTAGCTATTTTTTTTATTTATTCTGGTTTATTTTAGAGTTAATTTTAAGCTGAAAATGCCTTTAATGTTTTGGGGGTTTTTTTGGTCTCTTTAAATAATCGTGGTGCCACCTGCCCTCCCCATCAGGAGAGCAGCAACAATAAGCTAGTATGAATCAGCAGGAAACAGCGAGGCACCTTATAGGGCTCATAGGCATTTGAAATGATCGTATGTAGCACGAATTGCATGGCCTTTTGTGTTGATGGGACAGTTCTGCTTGCCTTTATTGAAAGATGTAAAATAGTAGAGTGCAGATCTCCACCAGGCAACCAAGCGGCCGCCCAGCAGCAGACACGGCACAGCACAAAAGCATTGTACAGACAGCTAGTCTCTATTCTTCTGACCACTCTGACCACTCTGACCACTCTGACCACTCTGACCACTCTGACCACTCCACCACTACTCAGTAACCTCACACCCACAAACTGACGCCAGAGCCACCAGGAGCAATTCAGGTTCCAGTATTTAAGATACGAACCAACAATCTTACAACTAGGGGACGAGGCACAGTCATCTTATGCGCGTAATAATAATAATAAAAAATTGAATTTATAGAGTGCTTTTCGAGGCACTTTACGACACTTCACATAAGTTACAGGACATCATAAAATACCATACACTAAATTACACACTAAGATACACAAAATATTAAAATACACCCAGCATCATTTACACATTAAAAGCAGTTATTCAGTTATCTTCTATTTTTGATGGAGTCACAGCACATTTATCAGAGCAGGATCAGGTTTTCCTGCAAACAGGAAGTATAGACACATTACAAGTTATTAACTGACTGAAACAAGCCACAAATCTTTGATCCATATCATTCATAACTGGACTTTTAACAGACAACAATAGCCATGCCAAATACAGGCAAAGAAAAAAAAAAAATTTAACTGCGTACTTGCTTACTTTGGGTAGAAGCACCAAAAAAAAATCAAGAAAAATGATTGAATCAACAAAACCTGCAAGTCTACAATATCAGGCAGGTAAAACCAGTGCTTGAGAAACTGTCCCACTGTGGTATAACAAAGTGCGGCAGACGGAACAAAACCAAAGAATTGTCCTTCCCAGTTCCATTAGAGACAAAATAGCAGCAAAAATATCAAGAAAACAGGGACTAATTAACTCATATCATGCCTAACTTTCGTGGATCATAAGATATCGGGTATGAAATTTATCTACAGATGTTCCAGTTAAAAATGAGACAGAATTTCTCTGTGGTTGCCAGTTTTTTTTTAGCCACAACAAAGGCCAAAATGTGGCCTGCAATAGACAGTAAGGCTTGTTTTTAACCAAGCCGTTTAAGAAAACTTGCGCCCCCTACCAGCCGATAAAGAGAAGTAAGGGGTCAGCAGGGAACAACAGTATAAAACAGTGAATAAAACAGCTTTTTCAACAATTAATTGTAAATCACCTCAACCACAAGAACTCCTTGTGCATACAACCGTAAAAAAAGCGCACTTAATATTGCACTGGTCGGTCCAGTAGTTTGTGATATAAGCAGCTGACAGATACACACACACTCTCACACACTTACACAACCAGACACATGATCCTCTCCAAGTTTACGCCTAGTGCACAAAAAAAATTTACAAAACTAGGAAAAGGGAACAAAACAAAAAATAAAAGGGATGTCAGAAAAAGTAGTAAAACTACATAATGGAAAAGTTGCATGAGCTGTTTGCTGTTTGTGTGCATACTGTTTTTATTCTATTTGTGCAAAATATAAAATTTGTAAGTAGAGTAGGCAGCAGAGGAAAGAGGGTGAGTGCACGAGCAAAAGGAAGAGAGACGGGCTGTTCGGGGTGGTTGGTATTTTCTCCCCTTTAATTATATTTTTATCTTCCTTCTCCCTCTTCTCATCTCCTTCTCTTAATCATTTTTATTTTCGCCCCTCTTCCATTTTCCCACCCAACCTCTTCCTCTTTTATCGGAGGAAGGATGGACAGTCCAATCTCCTGCTAGATTGTTTTTCTGTTCCAGTGATCCTACAGTAGCGACTGTACAGTACACTGTTGAAATGAAAGAATATAATTCATCTTGTATTACAGCCAACAGGACACTGAGCTACAGAGAATTTAGCACTAAGTCAATAAGAAAGCATGTTAGAGAAAAGAGAAGGCACAAGTTTCTTGTAAGGCTGGACCCTAAAATTGCTCCGAATCTTCCCACTGTAACACATACTGTATCAGTGGACAAAACCATTCGCAGCCACAAGCTGGAATCTGATTGATTCAGACTGAAGGCCTCATGTAAAATCAATCCAGAAAACTGCTTTTGGAGGGTGTGTGTGGCCAGTGATGGTGACATCGATCCAGCACTGGGAAAAACACTGCAAATAGCTCGCCGAAGCTTCAATATCTGGGATAAAAGTCTCTGTCGCTTTCGAGTGGATTTATAAACAGCACAAGATTAGAGGGATGAAAGAGCAGCTGTGTACAGAGAAACAGTTCCTCTCAAAAATCATTCACATGATGTGCTTCGAAAACTCCTCAGTGAGACTGATAACTACTCTGACGGAGTGAAACTATGTGTTTTTCTTGTAGAACATATGAGACGCACATTGATACAGGTACAAGTGGCTGTTTTATCACCCTTTCACTGCGATTCTGACATCCTCCTGCATTTGTTCTATTGAAACGAGTGGGTACAAAATGGTACCCTGGTGCTAAGTGATTTTTGCAACAGCCCGAGCCATCTGTTGAGCATCTGTACTGAATGAAAATGGTTTTGCACAGACAGCAATTTTGGAGGTACTGACAACTACAAAAACTGCTGAAGCTGACTTTAAAAAGGATGCTGGGCAAAGAGCAGAAACCTCGAACTGAATGTTTTTAAGCTGCTGTGCAAGGCACTAATACAGCCAAGGTTTTAGTCTCTGTCATTGTGGATGTTAAACTGAATTCGGGAGGGTTTTTTTTCTTTTCAGAGCAGAAGCTTGCTAATATCCTTCATTAAACTCTGTGATCAAGGTAAATCAAGACAGATCGTTTTTAAGATTTTGAACAGGGATCATGGATGCTTTCCAAACTTAGTGTTAAGCTCAAACTCAAACCTGAGCCCCTGAAGTGAAAGTCAAACTAGTCAAAGTCCTCTGTCACTGCCAATGAAAGATCTAACATAAAAATCTGTTTCTGCTCTTCCTGTTTCACTGAGGAGACCTCTTCACCTTAACAGGCACAACTCTCTCACAATGCACTAAACAGTCCCACATCACAGCCAGGCTGAGTCGTCGTAAGCTGTATTATTGTTTGTAAAGAAAAGCTTACAAAAGTGTTTGGATCTGATTTGCACACAAAATAAAAAAATGAGTTATAGCAATGTCACCATTCAGAGTGCAAGTGCAGCATGCCCTTGCCTTGAAATATTACAGGCTTGATGAACCTGTATCCTATATTCATTGGATGCTTCATACTGTCCACTTTATTTATATACTGAAATACATCCACAAGCTATACAGTATGTCACTTTAGAAAGGGCGGATTTTCTTCCTTTCATGCTTTTAGCCTGTGTGACACAACGGGGGAAGGACAGATAATTCTGGACTCAATTAAAAGTGCTTTAAGTGAAATTGATTGATGAAAAAAATGTACTTACAAAAGTAAATGGTAGGTCAGTTAAAACAGCCTCAGAGTAAATATTGTGACATTATTGTTTCATTCCCAAAAGAGACAGGTAGGAGTTTGGGGAGGTACACGCACCTCTTTTTTGGCCGTTTTTAGTATACCTAGCTCATCCAAAAATACACTGGAATCTCCTCTACCATCACTACACCACTGAGGGTGGATCTATATGGAGATGATGATGAGAATTATTAAATTAAGAACATGTGTAGGCCACAAAATAGTGCATTTGCGTTAGAGTATATACATCTGGGGCGATGCAATACATTATTATTTAAACATCATACTATGTAACGAGATATGGTTTTAGATTTTGCATATTGAAATATTGTAAGTGTTGCCTTTTCCTGGTCTTAAATTCTGCATTACAGTAAAAGAATCATTTTCTGAACTTACCAAACTGTTCTAGCTGTGGTATTATTTGTCATTCCCCACTTAGTCATTATATGCACATTACTGATGACTATTTCTTAAATATATACAGATATATTGGTAGAGTATTTTGTGATAGCACCAGTAGTAAACACTACAATATTATTGCAATATTGATATTGATTAGCCAAAAACACTGTGATATTTGATTTTCTCCATATTGCCCAGCACTAAACACATCTCACCAAAAAGCCCTTATCACCAAACAAATATATTTCTTGCCTATCAGCGCACACAACTGATGATTTACCAAACACAACTCAGACAGACAATTATAGATAAGCAGGGGACAATAAATAAAACTAGAAATAAAAAAAAACAGGTACACCGCGGCGGGTGCAACAGGAATGATTAAGATACAGAAATGTAATCCTTTGACGCTTCTTATGGAACCAGCAGCAGAATAAAACATCACATCTCAAAGGCAGACAGCACAGACAGAGCCAACCCAAGCAAAAAGCAGCACCACAAAGCGCAGACACACACACAGCATCCGGTACGATTAAAGTCGATACATGCTGCTTTTTCAATACGTTTATGCTGCACTTACCGGTCTGAGTCCCGAGCACCGCGAGGTCCTCAACAGTCTGCTGCAGGGTCAACTTTTCTGCTCCTTCATGCAAAATCCACAAATACGACAAGTCCACTCGTCCTCTTTGTCCCACTGAACTCAAACTTCCCAAATATTCTGAGCTGAATGAAGCTCTGCAGTCACAGGCAGCAAAAAGGCCTCACAGAGCGGCGGTGAAGGCTGGAGGCTTCGGCTTCCATTACCTGTTTTTGTTTAGGAAGGTACCGGAAGTACCTGAGCGGCTGCCATGATAAGATTTGAATTCTCCTAATGTTAAGGAAAGGTGCGTCAGTGCTTCCTTTAAAATCTCCTTTAGCATAGGATACACCCGGGCATCCTTTACCTAAGGAAAGGAGATTATTTGAACTTTGCGACAGCCGCCTTCCTCGTCTTCTTTATTTTAGCATTTAGCGATGTTAGCCACATCCGGTGTTGTCCGGCATGCACCTGTTCACGTGACATCATGGGTGTGTTTGATATGTGTCACTCAGCGTGCTGGCGGGGTGGTGCTAATCAGTAAACCATAACGATAGATGCAACTTTTATTTACTTGTTTTTTGTTTTGTTTTTAACCAATGTCAAAGTGCAATACTGCACATGTAAGTATCCTGCAATAGGTAACGGGGGATTTAAAATAAATGAATAAATAATAATGATAATAATAATAACAATTAGGCCTAAAAAACAAAATTACATTATGTTAAAAAGACTACTAAAAAAGCACACAAAAAATGTTATAGCAGTTGAATTTAATTTAATTTTTTACCTCCACTTTTGCAACACAGCACAGATTAAAAACACCAGACAGACTTTACTACTCACTACAGTCTGTATACACACTTAGACCTACATCTCAAGTACAGACTGCTTTAATACAATGCGTCCTTAAGTCTGTGAGAGGAGAGCATGATAAGTAAGCAGAGAGCGAATTATATTATAATGACATGCTTAACGCATGATAACACACATATACTGTAGGCCTAGGCAACACATTACATTACATATTGCTTTAAGCCCGTTGATTTTTTTGATATAATTTACTGTTTACTTTGATAATCATAACCCCGGGCTTGTTATTGCATGCTATAATGTTTATTTTAATATGACACTAACCCACACTTATCTCAATACAGTGCAGGACTTCAGTAGAACAAACCTCTATTGGACAGTTACAGGTTACAGTTTCTTATAAGTAATAATAAACTTTTTGTCTTTTTGTTCTAATATGGTGATAAATATGGCAAGAAGTCCTGAAGAGGCCCTGAAGGAATTCTGTCTAACATAGCAATAATACAATAATCCCCTTAGTCTGCAGGGAGATCATGGATTAGAGCATGAAAGAGAGAGAGGGCGAAAGAGAAAGAAACAAGAAAGAGTTTGCAGCAAAGATAGAGAAGAGAGAGAAATAAGTGAGAAGTTGTAAAGACACCAGGGGAGGAGAGGAGAAAGGGTGAGAAAAGGAGGTAACGGAAAAAGGTGTAAATGTGTGAGACAAGACTTAAAGTTCCTTTGCAGGCATTGATTAAATCCCTAAAAATGCATCACTGTTCATCAGAATCACATACATAGAATTTTATTCCATGAAAAAAAATCATGTCAGGCCTTAAAATGGCTTAGATGTAAGTCTTCACCTTTGCCTCATTTAGCAAAGACGAATGTATAAATAGGCAAATAAATCTCACCTCAGACACTTGTCTTTAGCTGCAGTGTACCTGCTCACCTTCGACTCTGTTCACTGAACACACAAACCTCTGCTTGTCAACAGTAATAAATAACATGAGATTTGGCTTGAGTACGTCATCAAATTATGCAATATTACACAAAAGGGTGTGCTCAAATGTCATTTGAGAATGGCAGTGATGTCCTCAAGCATCAATATTGCAATTATACAACTATTACCAAAAAAAAATAAAAATGTATAATCAAAATATATTCATGTTTTGAGGCAATGAGCTACCAAAATAAAAAGGTTTTAGTGACTGGTATCTCTGTTTCCATGGAAACACATAGAGTCTGACTAATTCCTGGAATACAATCAGTCACATCTGTAGAATCCTATATGAAATGAAGCGTGGTTTACTACTCCAGCAACACATTTTCTAGTCCCTATTCAGTCTTTACCTTTACCTTTATTTTTAAGCTAGTAGCTCTGTGTCACAGCGCAGCTGATGGAGGACGTCAGAGGACTAAGTGGTTTTTAGTTTACTGTTTTCTGATCATACACACACTTTTTTGTCAGTGTTTATACATATCTGTGCAGAACATGGTGGTTTGTGCTGATTAATGTCGTTTTTTGTGTTATCGTTGTGTTGTAGTTTACACCATTAGTGAGGTGGCTGTTACTTTTCATTTGTTCAGCTGTATTTAAAGTACATTGTTATCGTTATCAGTATAGTGTCACTGATATTATTTGTGCTGCTGTCCCCTACTTGTATCACTGTGGTAATAATTTCATGTCTCCTGGAGC
The DNA here is from genome assembly GCF_008729295.1 of Plectropomus leopardus. NCBI lineage: Eukaryota > Metazoa > Chordata > Actinopteri > Perciformes > Serranidae > Plectropomus > Plectropomus leopardus. The sequence continues at coordinate 14,180,333 of NC_056467.1, read as the reverse complement.
TATTATTCAGAAACAGTGGAGTAATCCTCTTAGTGCTGAGGCAGATGTGCTGTAATGCAGTTTTGAGCACGTTCTATAAGTCTTGTGGACCAGTCACATTGCTGGTCAAAACTACTTATCGTATAACAGCTAATAATGTGATGCTGATGTTAGATAAACCTTGTTCCCCATCGCCAGCTCTGAGGAGTTCAAGTTAAAGTGAAACTTTCCTTGCAAAATACAGCTTCTCTTCCTTGTTTGTCATTGCGAAATGGCATTGGTTACTGAGGTTTGTGATGTAACAAACCCTGGAAGTCAGATTCTGTCTTTTTGAGAATTTCAATAGTACACTGCAGGCAAAAATGCTCAGTCAGCACTGACTGCTTATTTCCATCATGATGTTTTGCATTAAAAAACACCACATGGACGTGTCACAAGATTTAAACTGTATTTTCACTGGAAGAGGTCTTTAAGACAAATAGAGGAAAACAACAGAGGAGAGTAAAACAGGAGAAAATAGAGGCAAGAGGAGGCAACGAGAGAAAAAGAGCAGGAAATTCCCCTCGAGTGTCTTTGAGTCTCCTGAGAGGACCAAAGATCAGAGAGACAAGCGACCTTGTGGTCATCTGTCAGCCCCTCTGACTCTGCTGGAGGCAGGAAATCTCTCCGGGGAAAGAATACACACACACACACACAGAGACACACAGACACACACACACACACACACACAGATGAACACACCATTGTACAATTTACAGAGGAGAACATATGTGTGTTCCCACATTCCCACTCACACATAGCAAAGCAAAGGCATGAAATAACAACACAAAAGCTGTTTTCATGACTGAAGGGGGGTAATAAAAAAGTGTCATATTACATCACACACTGTACTGATTGGCCCACAGTTTGTCATTTCTATTTTCAACCTTCTCACTTTGTGACTCTTGCCTGTTTTCCACACATTTGCAGTATTTCATGTATGACACACACAGTGCAGACGGACTGGTTCACCCAAATTACAAAATAAAGCTGCAAATAATACACACAAGGTTCACTTATTGGAAATGTTCGAAGCTTTCAGTAACACAGCCTGGTTTTCATCACCGGATACAGTTAATACATACATGCATACACATAATAAAACACATAATAAAATCTGTCTTTATTTGTCATTTGAATATCATGTCAAAAACAGTGCGAACAGTTTTTATAGGAACTATCTTTAAATGAGGAAAAGGTCCTTTTGAAAATGGCTGACAATATGTTCTCCATTTAAATTGCTCCCGAAGCCACCTCGGCCTTTCAAACAGCACTAGATATCACAGGAGACAGCTACAATACCGGAAGGTTTTTTTTCCTACCATGATTACACTGTATTTATTCTCAGGGCATGAAGCCGGTGCTTCTCACACTCACAATTATGTGGGATCATTTGGACTTTCAATCTTTACAATGTGGGTAAAAACGCTCTGCAATTATTTTAATGGTCATTGGGGGTCATATATTGTTATGAGCAGGCGCAAGACATTTTCATGCTGGCTGAGGCAGCCGCTAACCACTTGTACAGTGCCTTTTAAAATGTAAACTCTCATCCTGGATGACAGGGCTGCCATGAGGAAAGGTCCATTACAGGATGAAGGTGTCATAGATATCATGGAGGTAATGTTGGGCAGCGCTACGATATGTCAGCTCTAAGATGGAAGGACACAAATGTTGCATCACTTTGACGACATAAAATAAATCTCGTATGATCACTGCATCAGTTAGTAGCAAGGATAAAATTATTGTAAATATAGGGGCACTATTTCAGTACATATATATATATATATATTAAACACACACACACATACACATGTTAAACAGCTATCCTAGTGTTTTACTGAGCAAGTGGGGGTTAACCCTTACAAACCTGGATCACCATCAGTTTTACTGTGCTGCTTTCAGATTCCTTTCACAAGAATTTTACCCCTTTGAAATGTTGAGCAAATTGGTTTTATATCTTTCAAAAACATGAAAAAAATCAACAACTTGGCACAAAATGTCTTGCCAATTTAAAAAGAAAAGAAGTAAAAGGTGAGAAGAATGATAAAAAAAATAGCTGAAAAAAATCTATGTATATTCTTTTTTAATATTATTTTAGCACTTTTTTCAGGTAATTTCCTGTTTTTGTTATTTTCCTTTTTTTCCCTTTTTGTTAGTCTATTTGTTTGACTGATTTTAGGTCATTTCTGTGCAATTTTTTAAAATTAATTACCTGCTATTTCTGGGGTCAATTTAAAAAAAAAAAAAAAGCTCACTGCATGCTTTTAATGATTTTGAAAAAATCAAGCCAATTTGCTCAGCTTTCAGTAGGTTAAAGGTACGGGTCTCTATGTCAATAAAACCTGCTGTAAACCAGGATGATCCCATTTGTCCTCTTTCGCCTTCCTGGCAGTGATGTTTCCCATCTCTCCCCACACCTCCTCCGCTCTGCTCCCTTGCAGTGTATTTTCATGCACTCTTCCATCCTCCTCCTCCTGAGCATCCTGTGGACAGTGTTAGCTTTTCCTCTCACTCCCCACCCCTGAAAACCCTCTGCTGAGGTGGGACATGTTGTGACATCTTTTGTCATCCAGGGTGTTTATTGGGAAAACAGCAGAGTGAAATTTGGGGAATCACAGTGTGTCCACAGGGTAGCTGATGGAAGCAGTGGGAGAGACCAGAGGTGTCATCACCAGCTGCCCCAGAGACCAGCTCCCAGCCGCAAAGCCTTCTCGAAACCCTGACACAATACACAGGGTGTATTTTGGGAAAAAGCATCATAACATTGTGCATACTGGAGCACATTAGTCAGACAGAAGCAAAATATGCACTCCAAATTTGAGTATTTTATTCCAACAGTGATGATATCACTGTTTGCCCACAGTGAATTCTGCACTCAGTCCGTCTGATGTTATAAGAAGCTGGCTGTGGCACATCTGAGGTTTCTGTGGCTTTCTCTTTGAAACATGTCTAAAGTCTGATGCAGCGGTGATTAACATTTTAAATCCAGAAACCCAAATGAGAAATCTCGCCTCATACAGGAACCCAAAACATTTTACCACTCTTGCTTAACGGGGACCCACCAGATGTTGGCCCAGTAAGCGTGCTGGGCGCCAAAAGTTAAAATACCAGGGTCAGATGCATTAGACAAGCTGTGTAAGGACAGACTAAATGTTGTAAAATGAGCAAATCTGACTCCTCTCTGAGATGGAGTGATTACATATCTGCAGGATAGGAAAACAAATGAAAAGGTCTGGTTCTTTTCTGTTTATATCCTCGTGTTTCATAGTATTTATTTAGACTACACTTTACAAATATGTGTGTTAGAAAGACTATCAGACAAAAATGAAATGTTTATGTCTCACATAGGCAAGCTTTACATAAGCATTGTATTGTATTGTTAGTTAAACAACATAGGAAAACCCCAAACACTGCGAATGGTGGACGTCAGAGGAGAATGAAAGGAGGAAGTTGTGGAAGAATTGAGGGAGGGTCATGAAAGAACGAGAATAGAGGATAATCATTTGAACTTACAAGAAAAACACTTAATGTTAGAGTGGTGAATTTTAGGTACGTAAATTATAACAACTATTATATGTTTAGCTCTATATGTATGTGGGTTCTATGATGTGTGCTGCATTAAAGTAGTTGCTCTGAATTGACTCATATTGCGTGGGTTTATGATGAAAATTCTGCACAAACATGTCACTGACGCAGTCCCTAAACGCCATCAGAGTCAGAATTTTATCACAATAGTTTCTCAAACCTGGCATGCTAATTTGTGATAAAGACAAACTCTGTAAACACATTACCTTGGAAACAAGCCCTCGGCAAGGCATTTTCTGTTTGCTGTGATGCTGATGTTAATTTTCCAGCTCTGCCTGCAGGATTAGTAGTCAAATCAAAACTTCGGGAAGAGTTGTGCAACACTTGCTGCTTTGAATGTCGAATTTTTAGAGGCTTTCAGTAGATTGCTAAACAACTGAGGGAAAAATAATCAGGCTTTACACTTTAGAGTTCTTTGACTTGAACTTATTGCAGCATAATTTAACCCATATGCCAAATATGCATGCCTACAAACGTGTATATTAAAGATGAAGGTCTGTTTTTATTTTTATATCATTTAAAGTGACAGTTCACCCTAAAGTAAAAAAAATCATGTTTTTCTTATCTAGTCTGGTATTATTAGTACTTTTACTGCTGTAAAGGATCTAAACACCTCCTCCACCATTGCCTTGTACCTGCATCAAATGCTGCAGCTCAGTGTACTGCCGTTACTGTCAATCTCTCCTCATCCCTTATCTGAGAGGTGCTGCTCCTAGATAAATTTGCTCTTAACCAAACTTCCACGGCGCTGACCTAAGCTACTTCAGCGGTGTTTCACAACGTGAGCACAGACAGTCTTTTCATTAAGTGGGATATTCTTCTCTGTGGTATTCAACCAGTGCCAATGATACCTGAGCTGAGCAGTGAGCTAGTTAGACAGCATAACCATAGCGACGGTGGACAGCGAGGGTCAATCAGTAACTGCATATGACTCTCATACGATGCTTTCCGCCACACAACATGCAGAGTTGATGAAAAACAAAACATGGTCAGTGAGTTTGCGTTGTAGTAATGAGAGATTGTAGTGAAGTAATCTACCTATTAACCTGATTCACCTGGAAATTTAACCTTGCAGACCCCCCCCCCCTCCCCCCCTCCCCCTCCATAACTCAGCGGATTTACATGAATCATAGAAATGACCTTTTTTGTTTCAAAACAGCAGTTTTCACCCAAAAGGTGATGGGGTTGCACCTATGATGAAATAAATGTCTTTTTTGGCACTTTTTGAGCACCACAAGCTGAGTGCCATCCAATTCCATTATATTGGAGAGAAGGCAGACATCTCTACTGCCGATATCTGCAGCACTTGGCGACTCAAAAACGCAACAATCCAGATTGATAAATAGCACTACAAGTAAGAGGAAACTATCTATTTTTTATTTTTGAGATGAACTGATCATTAAAATTGTAGAAAAAGTGAAGAACAAGTTAGCCATCAGCCCAGATCTGTTGCAGCTATAAACACTGCAGAATCACTTGAATGAATATAATGTGCTTCCTCTCTTTCTCGCTCTGCCCTCCTCTTCATTTTCCCATAACTCACTCCCTACTTGTCCTAACCCTCTCCATCCAACTCTTTCCTTTTAACCCCTGCTCTCCTCCCAACTCTGGTCACCTGTGCTGTGCTCATATCCCTGATTCACTACAATTTTCTCATTGAGGTTTTATAGCCTTTTTCTCGCTCCCTCACTCCCCGCATCATCTCTCTCTGTCTCTCTTTGCCTCCATCGCTCCGTCTCTCTTTCACACTCTGACCCAGAGGGCTGTGTTTCGCTGAAATCCAATCCTCTCTCTTTTTTAAATCTGCTGTTCCATTTCACTCCCATTTTGTCACACTGCAGTGCACATACAATACCCGCTCCTACCTCATTCCAACCCTTTTCTCTGTCTCCACACACACACACACACACACACACACACACACACACACACACACATTCACAGAACAGTGCACACCAACAAACACTTGTGCAACTGCATAAACACAAAGGAAAAAAAGGCAGATTTAAAAAAAAAAGCATAATTAAGCCATCAATCAAATTTGATGCTCTTGGTTGGATTCATGCACAAACACACACCTCACACCCTCTCTTGTGGTTCTGGGGTCATCCATCACAGCATCACTGACTACACTCAACCTCAACTCAGAACCAATCACACAGAGGTTAGAGACTGAGTGCTTGTGAATGTGTGTGTGTGTGTGTGTGTGTGTGTGAGAGAGAGTGTTTGTGAGAGGGAACCACCATTTGCTTTGGGAATAGACACTGAGGAGAGTGAGTGAGAGATCGAGCAGAGTGAACTGTGATCTGTGTTGTTTACTGCTGAACAGTTGTGACCACTAAAAAAAAAAAAAAAAAAACCTCTATGTTGTTGTTGCTATGGAATTATCATTCTCAACTTGTACACTGATAACAAATACTACAGCAGACAAATACTACAAAAACTGCAAAACTACAAACTACCAAAAAAATAGCAATAATGATTTATTCCATCTTTATTTTGAATAAATAAGATCTAAAAATACACCCAAAAAAATAACAAGCATTCAAGGTTAGAACGTTTTGAAAGTGGGAGGCCGTTGCTTTCTATGCACGTTTTTTAAACAAAATAACAACAACAATTTTTTACACTATTTTATGAAATGTATAAGATAAGAGGAGTAGTGTTTTAAGAGACTAACATTAGAACTAGGTATTAAAGCTTGTTACAGCCTCAGATTCAATAATATTATGTTTTCATTCAAGTATTAGTGTTGTATTTAAGCCAAAAAGCAGACCACTGTAAAGTCAATTATTCGCTATCTGTTTTCTTCTCCTCTAGTGCTTTGCCTTGTCCCATATTATGCAAATAGTGACATACAGCAACTGGCTGTTCAAGTTTTTGGTCTCCGAGCGAAGGTGCTTAATTAAAAAATGATGGTGTCAGCATCAGAGTCTGACATTTTGCAGCCATGATAATTTACCCTGTTATTTGGTGCCCTGGTCAAATCTGCCGTTCACGTCATTAATATCTTCACCTGAGGCTTACAAAAGTCTGTCGTTATGTACTCGTCTTTTTACTGTTGTTTGAGAAAGAGAGCAGCTCCGGTCTGTATCCACTGGTTGGGGTTCGCTCCACAGGGAAGAGAGATGTGCGTAACCACCTTCACCCTCTCTGAGCTCGTATACAGAGGCAGCCAGATACTGTCTTCTGATGCAGTCGAGTTGGAAGCAGAGTTCTAGGATCAAATGAAAAACGCACAAATTAATAAATGTATGCAAAATTACTGTATTTCTAGGTCTACAGACTGGGGCCAGAGTGCAAGCAAATCAGTTTTGTTTGTCGAGTCACATTTCAAAGAGCCAATTCTTTGTTTTAGTGTCTACGGGGGTTCGCTTTGGTCCCCATGATGTACATATCATCTTTCACCCATGTCTGAAAGCATCTGCATGGGCCCCTATGCAGAAGTCTGTGTACTGTACATTTTTGTGACTGCACAAACTGTGCACATAGCAAGCAGGTCAACTGTGCATGCTTCAATCTCTCTTCCATACTCCAGTCCAGCCTAAATCACTGCAGTCAAGTCAACTACAGCTGCTGAAGTTAGTTTTAATTTAGATATTCAACAGACATTCGCTTTGGACTCAGCAGCGTCTTCTTAGTTTCACTTTTACCTGATGTTGGCAGTAGGATGATGGTAAGCTCAACTCCCAACCCTCACATTTACTGCCAGGGGTTGATGCAGAACCTCAATTGTACTATGAATGGAACGTCGCAGGCATCTGTACGCCTGCAGCTGTCCACAGACATTCAATGCGGAAAGTATGTTCTAGCCTTAGGACAGACTGTCGGCACTGTTATTTGCAAGATATTAGATCATATTTGTGTCCAGACATCACCAACCTATCTGCACTGGTTGCTGTGGTGAGGACATACACTTCAGTAACTATGTAGCTATGCTGGTGATGCGGCTTTCCAGTGCGGAAACATGAGAAAGAATAAGCTTTTCTCCAGAGTGCCAGCAGACAATTTCTTTTCAGTGTCTGCCCACAGACTGTTGTTCTACATTTTGTTTTTCATAGCACTTTGCAGCATGGATTCTTCTCAGCACATCCATCAATCTGGATTTGATGCTGTTGTTGTGTGTTGCATTTTGAATGATGCAAAAGACACTTTGAAATCCAAATAGAGCGTCCAGACTGAGATGCATCTTTAGAAATCAGATTAAAATCGCATTTCAGACCATCTCCAAATGTGGTTTGGATTCAATTTGCAAAAATCGCATTTCATGTGAGTGTGTGTTTTGTTTTGGTTAGTTTTTTCTTTTGCTTACTAGATGTTCTAAAATCAATGTGGATATGTTAAAAACAGATATGGGTTGGCAGTCTGAAAAATAGCATAAGAATAATAAAATAAAATGTGTTTCTCAGCTACTCCACAAACACTAATCAATAATAAAATAAAAATATATAAATAAACCCAAATATACTTCTATGAGTGCAAATGTTGAGTACTCTGCCATAAACAACTGCTTAGTTTGTCACAAGTTTATTCTATATTTCTCAGACTGAACAGGTGAACATGCCTTTAGGAGTTACAGATGGTCTGTCAGTTAAGTTCAAGATTATATTAGACAATATAAAGAGTCTTACAGAAGTCCACATCCTGTCCATGTTCCATGCAAATCTGTATGTCAGACAGACAGGACACTAACTTGTCTTGGTGAACAATATGTTTGTGTTTCAAAAAAAAAACCAACTACCTGTGGAATCCAGGCCATGTGGCAGGGTGGGACAGCCGACACACTGGGAGAGTCATGTTGATTCTCACAAAGATGAACACCATCAAAACTACAACCCTCCAACTGAAGACCTCCAACCTGGGAAAGAGATGTGAGAGGAGAAAAAGGAAAGGAAGTTTGGCAAACATCAAAAATAAAACACGTGAAGTGAGGAGAAAGAGAAAGCGTAAACAGCAGATTAAAGAAAAGGATGGGATAATGAAGTCAAAACATTTGGTGTAATATAAAGAGATGAGAGTGTATGTAAACAAGCATGAGAGGGAGACACACATTGCTGTCATACAGCATGTTATGCACATCGTACATGAGACACAGTGTTTATATGAGTGAATTCAGTCCAGTGACTCAGGGATTTTCCCCAGCAGGGCAGACAAGCAAAGGGAACTCTGGTGTCAACTCCAACATACACAGACAACTACTAAATCACCATGATTTGGGCGAGAAAAAAGTAAGAGTGAGACAAAACCAGAAAAAGCGACACTGTGTGTGTGGTGTGTGTAAGAGAGCTCATTGCTTCACAACAATTATCCCCTTTCTCTTTCTCTGTCAGATGTCTGAATATTTCCCTTCCCTCCCTGCAGCTGCAGCCTCTTTTTAAGCACCCACACTCTTCCCCCCTCTCTCTTTGTATATTTTAAATAAGTGCATGTCAAACCGATGCCAATTTTTATTGGCATGACAGAAAAGAACAAATGCCTAAAAGTATTTGAACTGTAGACAATACAATTATATCACCCCTGAATCAGAGCATGAAAAGGAAAGAAATTAAGACTGAAAGTGGTATTGTACAATGTGTGCGCCCTCCGTCCTTGTATGAATGTGTGCTCATCAAATGCATGAAAAAGGAAAGACCAGAGATGACTGCTGTCAAGGGAAGCAGTTTCTAATGGATATGCAGCAAACTCTTTGCTTTCTTTCTCGTGATTCTCTCTCTCTCTGGTCCTGCCTTCTAATCTGCATCTGTATTCTATTCTTGCAGTCTTTTACTCCATTATTTTCCAATTATCACTAAGCCAGAGTCTGCCTTGTTTATAGCGCCAGTATTCTGCAGCTGGGTGGGAGCAGTGTGCGTCTGCATGCATGACCTGTACGATTATGTGTTTGTCGTAATTTTACCTTTACTTGCAGCTTGGCCTGCGTAATGGGACTCCTCCATGATGTGAAAAACACCAAACTATCCATAGAACAACCCATGGACCTAAAACAACAAAAAGATGTTATTAACTGTATATGTATTATTCCTGTCTCACACAAACCCACAAGTATTCAGAGTTACCTGGCAGTTTCTTGTCTCAAAGCATTGAGGAAGGTGTCAGGGTGGAAGAGCTCAGAGAGATCTAGGGTGTCAGATAGAAGAGTTTGTCTGCCTGCACGCTCCACCCAACTCTGGATACAGAGATATAGAATAAGACATAACAGAATAATGAACCAAAGACCTAGATGATAACAAATAAACACTCAAAATAACACACAATTCAGGCGTGAAATTCCATCAGTTTCACACAAGAGTCAGTCAAAACACTTAGTGGATCAATGAAAGATAATGAGAATAAACTCAGTTCAATTTGACACAAACAGAGAAGGCTCTAATAACTTCTGTCATTTGCTCTAAATATTTACCCTCTCACTATGAATTTGATTGAAGTTTGGTTACAAAGAATACAAATAGTCGATGTTTGTTTTGTATTCGGCTCTTTAGATGTTCATAGAGAACATTGATCTGTGAGTGAAATGGTCATAATTTCTAGTTGCGTCAGTGTGTATTGGTTAATGAGAGATAAAAAGGGTTACAAAGGGCCAGCGCAAAACACAAAGTCAATAAATATATGTGGCCAATAGAGTATTTAATGTCCTCTTGTTCTTTAATCACCACATCAACAAGCTGATAACATTAAAACCCCAATTACCTCCTAATGGGAGTGCAGTGCATGCACATACACACACACAAACACAGACTCCTATTTGAGCATGTGTATTTATTGTACACTTAGACCACAGTTGTAGCCAGCCACAGCCCTCAGAAACACTATGTGTTTCTGAGGGCTTATGTGTGCATGTTTCTGAGGGTACATGCACACATAAATAAAAGAAGTGCTTTCCTTTGTAAGGCACACAAGCTGGTAGTGGAATGAAACTAAGTACATTTACTCAAGTGCTGTACTTAAGTAAGCATTTGAGGTACTTGCACTTTACTTGAGTCTCTTCTTTTAATGAAACATTGTACTTCTACTTCACTACATTTCAGAGGGAATTATTGAACTACATTTATCTGAAAGCTGTAGTTACTAGTTAGTTTGCAAAATAACATTTTTATTACGAATTTTTAAATACAATATTTTGCTACAAATTAAATAGCCCAACAGTTTATATAAGTGCAGCTGAAGCGATTAGTCGATTAATCATTAGCTGATTGACAGAAAATTAATTGGTAAGTATTTTTGATAAAGATTAAGTCACTTTCTCATTTATTTCGAATATTTTTTAGTTTTTTAGTCACATTTTGAATGCGGGACTTTTACTTGTAACATTTTCACAGTGTGGTATCAGTAATTTTACTTAAGTAAAGGATCTGAATACTTTCTCCATCACTGTTAATACACGTTTTATTTCTTCACTCACTATAATATTTAATGGTAGACCTTCTTCTGGTGTGATCGCGACTAATGTGATAAGCCACCTGAGCGTAACTTTGGGTTGCATTTTTCTGCTGATTCTGTTTTAACCTTTAGCCACAGGCTACTGCCTTTTTTTTGGCAACATCTGTGGTTCCATTGCCACAACCTGGGCGCGGTGCCCACATTAAATTATTGGGAGGACTGCCGTTTTTGCCTCAATGCTGCAGGTTTCATTGCAACTAGTGGCACCACTTAAGTGTTGCACATATTATGCTCTGACCTCAGTGCTAATGCTGTTAGCTTAAGTTAGCAATTCTGAACTCTGCAGTTAAATGTGAAAGTATGGTGAAAACATAGTTTTCATTATGTTTGCACTTTTCCTGTGTGGCCCTAAATCATATGCTGGCTCCCTAAATGGGCACTCAGTCAGCAAATCTTTGACTCAGACACATTCGAGCACATGCATGCAGAGACAGGGATGTGTATGTGCAAATACACTAACAAACAGCAAACACTGTACCCAGATTTATGTACACAAAGATGAAGTGGGGATCTGTTTGACTGGAGATAGACCCCTCTAAGTCTTCTCCAATATGTTCATCCAGTCTGCCTTATTCAGCAACATCTGCTTTGATCATGTAAGCAGCCTCCTTCTGTCACTGCAAAAACTAGCTATTTTTGTCAAAGGCAAGGCTCAGGACTTAACCTGATATGATATCTCACAATATAATCTTAGCTCTCAGTTTTCCCTTTCTTTTTTGGGAAATGTTGCCGAATGGCACTACAACTGATTTCCCTGCTTATCATGATATACTTTACATAAGCCTGTTTGGCTGCAGTGGCCAGATTTAAGCCTTTAGAGTTGACCTAAGATTGAAGTTTTGATCTATTCTGGGTGCTTTTTGCATTTATCTTATTTATTTTCTTAACTGGTCGGCAGTTCTCCCTAAATCGTCAAAGAAACTAGTGGATTTGGAGGTCAGCTGAAGAAAATTGCTGACAAATATAGGCGGAATCAGCAAACATCTGATCCTATCTCTATTATAAATGGATTCCTTTTTAGCTCAGCATCAGACTCTGCTGGCTTTAGAGATAAATTGGGATGAGCATTATGCCAAGGAAAAATATGCACAAATGCAAGACCACATCCACAAAGGCGCACGCACAATGATGTAGCTGCAAGAGCATGCACACACATACAGGGGTTGACCAAGATTTTTGGGTATTAATAATACAGCAAGCCAGTGTGTGCTGGTATGCATAGTATTGCGTGTGTATGTGTGTGTGAGCATTTGAGTGTTTTCAAGGTCGTCCTGCTCGTCTGGGGTGCACTGCTGTGCTGTTAGCTCTTTATTCTTCAGCAGCTCCACACAGCAGCAGCTCTGGCCGTCTCCGCCTTTATTAGGCTGATTAGCTAACAGGACACAGACACAGTGCTAACAGAGATATCACTCACTGCTGATGGGCAGAAATAGACAGTTAAGGACAGTGCAGCCTCCAGATAGACACACATGAAGACAGATGGAGCGCAGGTAGACAGGAGGGCTAGCCGACAGAGAGAGACGAGAGCAGCAGACAGGGAGACGTACATACAAACAGATGGGTAGGCAGGCAGGATGGCCGGCAGATAGATGGGCAGTGAGGCTCGCCTACATGAATTGCAAAATGCATCAAATTTCACATAAAAAATAAATAATTTCTGAGTGTGTGTGTGTGTATTCTAGTCTGCCAGAACATATTGAGGTAGGCGTACAGTCAGACACAGTTGAGAGAAGTTTCAGCCAGAGTCTTTATTTCCTGGCACCAACCTTGGGCAGACACTTCCCAGAACCTCATGCTTTTATATAATAATCCGCATTTATTTATGAAGCGCTTTTGAAAACAACATTAGGATTTTTCTGGCATGGTTTTGGTCAACACATTGCTTCAGTCAGTGATAAATAATTTTAGTCATGAGCCAAAAGTACTTAGTCTGGTCTTTGGACTGAGGCTCAGCTAAAGGACTCTTGTCATGAGGGGAAACATCAGAAAAAAAGGTCTAGGGCTATGGTGGGATACCTGAGGTGCAAAGTCCATTTTAAATCATTTAAAACTACAGAAATCCAAAAATGTCCTTCAGTAATATTAATCACAACTAGAGGACAAGGCTCCCGGTACAATATAAATGCATGATGGATTTAAATGGATGCTTCAATCAGTATAGTAATGCTGACTGGAAAACTCTTAGGCCTCTTAAGTCTTTTTCCTGCGAGAGTACAGTGGGTTCCAAAAGGCATCTGTGTTTTTTAATAACCAGTGAGGTCGTCATGCCACAGAAATGTAAACACAAGTCCTCTGAAAGGAGCAGGCCTGTGTGAATTTCAGTTGAAGAAGTTAGAAATGTGGGAGGAAGGCAAACGAAGAAATGACCCAACAAATAGCAAGAAATTAGCAAAAAGCACTTGAAATTATCTGGAAATTAGAAAAAAAAACCAAACAAACAAACATACATGGCAAACATGAAAATATAATAAATCTGTTGCGTAATTTTAAATATGCAGTCATAATAGTTATAAAACAAACAATTTGCCCCCCGCTTTTCTCATTTTTTCCTAGAAATCCTTTCTTAAGTTTAAAAAAAAATCTAAATCTAATTTATTACTAATTTCTTGCAATGTGTGAACCATTTCTTTCTCCAAGTTGTGCATTGCGCTTTTCCAATGTTTTCAAGAAATCACACAAATTTGCCCAATGTTAAAAGATTTAAATACTCATGAAAGGTGCCTGGTCATTATTTAATTCCATCTGGTTTCAAATGGTACTCACGTGAACACACCTGTAGGAGAATGACAGACTAACATAGACAGAAAGCACAGCATGTCTCTTTGTGTTACCTGTATGGCGAGAGCCCGTGTTACAACAGCTCTGAGGTAATGCATCGGCTCCTCTGGTCCCTCCCATCTATTCTGCCATGTTAAAGGACACTGAGACGGAGGGAAGCGGGCACAGAGAGGAAGAAAAGTTATTTAGAGCCATAATGTAAAAATACATAACAAAAACAAGTGTCAGCAAGAAGGTAAACCGTATTATTTTCACATTTTGCAATCAGTGAGTGACGTGCCACAGTCAGGCTGCCGTGTGGTCGACTGATTGAGCCTCTCTTTCACTTACTGAACACAGCTGTCAGCCCAGAGAGCCACAGCATACAGGAGGACTGCAGACTCACTCAGCTGTGTTGAAGACATTCTTCAAGGGGAAGTAGCTAATGTCTGCCCCCCCAAAAAGTCTCCAGATTTGTCCCCCAGCTATTTTTTGAACAAAGTTGCTAAAGGAGTCTTAAAAGTTACTAGCTTATGGTGTAAACTGCATACCGTGTTACCTCAACTGTCCCCATATCAGTTGCATTTGGTTCCTTTCTTTTCCCATCACTAAAGGCTACCAGTAGCTAAATTGTGCAACACAGACAGATGTTGGCAACTTTCATACTATTCCATATACACATTTGAACATCATGCCTCAGTCACTACACTCTCCTTCACTGCACAGCCACTGTGGTGTCAGTGGTGACATCATCTTCTAAAATCTTGATGTCAAAGGGTTAGAGTTAGCAGACATGCAGATGAGTGAATCTGTGAAGTGCTTGTCTTAAGGGCTGTGCGCACTAAAAATGATAATGATGTGAGCATCTATACGGATGAGAAATCTGTAAACATTGGTGCAAAGCTGCACTATATGCTCCAGGTATGTGTGCAGTAAATTTGCTTGGATTTAAATTGGCTGCCAGTGTTTCACTCATTCTTGAAATCACTCTCAAAGTGATCCCAACTATATTGCTTGCCACTGTTGTCGTCGTTGTAGTTGTGCTGTGGATGTTGTATTAATGGTTATTGTTGTAGCTATCGTTCTTAGTGTGGACATCCCTTTACTGTATACTGTATAAAGGTTTGAATCATTACACTAAACTTAAATGCTACTCAAAATTCACAGTAACAAAAGTCTATCGTAAATGCAGATATTACTTTCTGTCTGCCTCATCCTGCAGTACGTATATAACACATTTCCTTTAACCCACATTAGTGTGTTTATCTATCTGCCTGTGCCCTTTGTCTCACACTGGAACTGTAACAAAAGCACATTTCACTCTCCTGAATCACACTGCCTCAGTGACTTGTCAAAAAACAAAGAAAACCCAAAAAAACAAATCCTCCACAGAAAATCAACTACTGCTGTTGTTTTTCTGCGGCATTGCTCATTTTTCAAAGGAGATTCCAAAGCAGGAGACAGTGTGATGTTTTTATGTTGCAGCAAACATTTGGGTAGGGAGGAATGGATGAATGTACGAAAGTCCAGTCACTGTTGGTTTCTTTTAACAATGACAAGAATCTTTCCAGATGCTAACAAGGTAGTTTTAATTGCCTAACCTTTACCAGGCGTTAACCAAAGAGGTGGAAGTTTACAAAACGCTCATATGTGTGGTTTCTGAAATGCTCAAAGGGTTTATTTTGGAAAGCACTGACAAATGCAATATTTGTGTGTAGGTGGCAAATAAAAACTCCCCTCAGGAGACAAACTGTTAATGCTGGAACAGGTTAGGCAGTCCATGTTGCTTAAACTGTTTAACAGAGATCAAAGAACTGCCTTACACACACACACACACACACACAGACACAGACACAGACACAGACACACACACACACACACACACACACACACACACACACACACACACACACACACACACTGGGAGACTGAGGATTAAGAATTTGATGTTATTGGAGCTTGAAAGTCATAATGGACCTAAAAGGGTCCCTGCATGTCTCTCAGCTGCAACTCAACCATTCAGCCACTCTCCTGCTGTGTGAGTACATGTGTGTGTTTTTCACATTGAAGTGTGTGATGGTATAAGTGTGCAGGTTTAAGTTATGTCAGTGAAATTTGATAACATTTTCTGATCAATCTTAATGATGCCAGAAAACAAGTTTACTCTCAGAGCTAGTGGTACCCACGGAAAGCATATCAGAGCACAGATAACAATAATAAAAAAAATCATTTTCAGCTGCATTTAGTTAAAATTAAAATGTAAAGGCCTCACGCATTTTCAGACCAATTGTTTTCAACGTTTACACCGCTCTTAGCCCCAGGCTTGGAGCTGAGAAAGCATTTGCAGTGGCACAATCCTCAAACATTCAGGGAGAGCTAACCCAGACTTTGGCTTAGGGCTTGCTGGCCCTGCTGTGGAGCAGGGTCCCGAGTTTGCAGGACTATCCCCTGAAAAAGGACTTAACCCGGGCTAAAAGTTGCAAGTGTGAAACGAGGCTTAAGGTAAACAATATAATTTTAGAATGTTAAGCGTACAGCGTAATTTGTTGAGCCCTTGGCTTAGATTAGCTCTAGGTAACAATGTATGTGCAAAAAGGACTAAAACCCCCTTCCCGCTAAAATATGTATTTTTTCAAACATGCGTAAACCTGCTAAAAATAGACTACATCATGGACAGACCAGAGAGCAGTTAAACAGTAGATAGCAGCATGGACAGAGGTCTATGAAAATCTTACAGTGGTTACTTCTTTTTATATATCTCTTACTTATCCAGTCTCTCTTTCAAACTCAGTGTACACTAATTTCGAGTGATGTTTGAGCGCTGCTTAGGCGGCAATGGATGATAAATGACAGCTCGTCATTGCATCTCACCAGTTAAGGAACTGAAATTAGCCCGTTCATGTCAGTGTTGAGTTCCAAACAATGCCAATAGAGACGAAGGCAATACAAACTGTGTCAACTGCATGTCATTTGACCCAGGTGTAAATGCTGATTGTACACTTTCCTATTGCATTAAAAAAAAACAGTTGTTAGCCGGAGTTGGCGGGTTTTCTTGTGCAGTGAAAATGAGGCTTTACTTAGCCCAGGACTACAGTAAGCCCTGGGCTAAAAGAAAGCAGTTTAAAAGTTTATGAGAAAGAGTGAGCTGTCTTTTAATTGTTTAAAATAAAGAAATAATGAATACTTCCTCCAAAATAGTCTCTGTGTTTATTGGATTCATACTCTGCCAGTGCTTTTAATTACACATCTTCTCTCATGAGAAATGCACATGTGACTTTGCATTGCAGTTTGTTGCCAAAGCATTTAATTGGTGCAAACTCAGTCTCCAAGGTAACTGAATTTTTCAAGTAGCTGGTAGGGCTCACTGGCAGGTACATTTTTTTTCGAATAAGAATATTCCTTTGATTATTTTTTGCTTATGACCCCTAGTTTTCTAAATAGTAACTATGATAAATAAATAACTGATTAAATAAAAACAGTCTGTATTGGCTAATTGTTACAACTGATACTGAAAGATTCACTGATACTAGAGATTGTTTAACCTTTAATCAAAAAGCCATCTCTGCATCAGTCCTTGTGTCTGGATATTAATGATCTTTCAACTGACTGAAGGCAGTGGTGATATTTATTTCTGTTTTGCTGCGCTGCTTACCACTCTCTTCTGATGCTTGGGTGGTTTCCAAGTATCTAATTATTTTTTACTGCACAGCCGAAAAGAGGGGCAATGGAGCTGATCCCTCCAGAGCTGTGCCTGCCACACTTTTACAATATTACAACCCCAAATCGTCAATTTTCCAAATATATAAATCACGTGACCAGCGCTTTCTGTTCCTCGTCTCTGGTTAAAACTTGGCATATCAGTGATGTAAAGAGCCTAACACATAATGGTGGTTGAAGAATACAACGTGCAGAGTTTTACCTAATGTTATTCACTGTGAAGACAACTAATCTCATTTACATTCAGTGTTGAAATGCTATTTTTTAGCAGTAACAACAACCACCTGTTAACTAATGTGGAAATATTACAAGTAATTAAGTCTAAATGATTTATTCAGTAAGTTAAATACATAGAGATAAGACAAATATTGGCTCTTTTCTTTTTTGTTGAGGTGATGGTAGAGGCCAGGGTTTGCTGTCATTGCCCAAAGAATAAAACTACACTTTACAATATAACTGCAGATGATAGAAGGTTGTCAAATTAATTCTGCTCTAATGGATACTGGGGAATGATAATATTGCTTTAAGTGCAGTACTTGGTTGCGACGCAAAGAAGATAGCATTAAGGCCGCTTTACTCTACTCGGGACAAATGCTAATGCCAATTAGTCTCATAGAATCTACACACCACACAGTCTCCATAACCACAGAGTCAATAAAACTAATGGAAAAAAAGAAAAAAAGAATTTACTTCTTGTTTCGTCTTTATATGTTCTCTTACTTCAGTGTTGGAAAATATCACCACTTGGGGTCACCAAAGTAATCATGTTTTAAATCCTGGTGGTAGTAAATCTAACTTGTGTTAATGATTTTGCGGATTGCAGCGTCAACTAAAGTGGCAGCTGCTGTTGCTTTTTTAAAGCTTCCAAAACCCATTTTAACCAAGGTATCGTATTCTAGGCATTTCTGTTCAACTCACTGTGATCGAGGTCTGTAGAAACCCTCTCTTTCTCTGGCCTGTGCCAATATTTTGGGTCAAAGCCAATCATCTGAATTTATAAAACAGGCTAAATGGTGAAACTCTACAGAATTGCACTTCCCTACAAAACTAACAAAATACATCTGTTTGACTATCAAACAGCTCTTTTTTTAAATGCTGTGTTTTGATTAGGAACAGCACAGAAAGAACATTTTAAAATGGGTTCTAGAAATTATTATCAAGAAAACAAGCTGTGCTCGCTACTACTGGGTCACAGTACGTGCACTATGCACTGCTAGGTGTCCTCTTTTGTGGAAACTCAAAGCAGTTGAACACTTGAGAGAAACATGGACATCATCCATTTTTAAATCTTTTGTGGCTGATATGAGTATCCTAGATTTACTTTCACTATGAGCACTGATTTAACTGGTACAACCGGGTATGATGTCTGGGATATTGTGACATAAAATAATGATAATGAAGTAATTTACACATGAAGAATTTTGTCTTATATATGCATTAAAACTGAGAACAGTTCAATACAGTGAATGACACTTTAAATATATAATTTTGGCATACATTTTACATGTTAGTTATTGTTATTTAAACAAGTATACATCTGCAATACCTGCGACCACGTATGCCCATGCATCCACATGTCATCCCGCTTTGCCAGTTAGTATTAAATGCTTAAAAGCTTTGCGCACGCACGCACGCACACACACACACACACACACACACACACACACACACACACACACACACACACACACACACACACACACACACTGCCAAATTTCCATCTATTTAGGCAAAAACTGTGGCCATGAAAGGGTTGGTTAATTTTTGTTGAGTGCCTGACCGACCAACCAAGTGATATAGCAAGCTATAGAGCACCTGATCACAACAAATAAAAACATTCTTATCAGTATTGTGATACTGACTTCAACTTTACCACAAAGCTCACGCATTTCTTACAAATTGTCGTATAGGAATTTGATAGAGGGGAGTGAGACCAGGAAAGACAGAGGAAAACATGAGAGGAGAGAGTAGTTTGGGAGAGAGACAGGGATGAGACTAAAGACCTGCTGATTAATATAAAAAGAGAGAGCAGGAAAGCTGCGGAGAGGGAATAATGCCTAAGGCTACTCTCAAGAGATTACAAACACAGAAGAAGTAAAAGGTTGATTGTGTATCTCTACTCCCCTACTTCATCATTTCCCCTTTGTCCTCATCTCGGCCTGAGGACACACAAGAGGACACGAGCAGTGTTTGCTAGGTGTCTTTGTTTCAGCTCTGTATGCTCCTGTGGTCTCAACTTCATCTTCATAGCATGAGGAGGTTTAACACATCACCTCTAAAACTCAAAACATCACTGAAATGATATACTAAAGAGAAATATTCCTTCTGCACTAAAAATACAAGTTCTGTATATCACATTTCATTTTCCCGTGACTCCCCCTCTTTCTTTTTCCTTTCTTACCTCTTGATTGAGCAGTGCAGCAGCCAGTTTTTGGACTTCAGGAGTTAGCAGTTGGGTCCCTCTTATGACTTTACTCAGTGCAGCCAGGGATTGATGAATGCTCTGTGACAACATGTACAGTTTAGTGTACATACTGTGCCAATGTTTTAGGGCATTGGTACCTGGGGTGTCATTTGTCATCTTGCCATTTGATTGCTGTGAACTGGTTCATTATGACTGTGATTGATTAATTAGGCTTCTTATTTTCATCTCATTTATTTGCTCTCTTAAAAAAAGTGAATGTCTTGCATTGAAAAGAGTATTCAGTACATATGCACCACCAGGCGTTGTTGAGATTTCATGTATGACGTACATGCGGCACATTCTTAAGATGTATGACATACATGCAACGTAGCTGTTTTAGGCCACATCTGTGGCCTAAAACAGCTACTAAGGCATAAAAATAGTAAAAACATTTGTTGTTAGGAGCACTGGTTATTTGACACACCTGCACCAAGCGGATGGCGTTGAATTGCTCCAGAGTGATGAACGACAGGACCGGTGACCCCTGACCTTCTGTAGGTGGTGCCACCTTCTGGTGGATCAAAGTAGAACCCTGATAGACAGAAAGACATGTTGGCATACTGACAGGATAAACAAATAGTTTGCTAGTCATATTTAAAATGTAGTTTTTCAAGATTAAAATAGAGTATGAGGCAGATAAAGGGTGTGCAGAAGAGAGAAAGAAGATTTTTTTTAAATCACTGAAACATGGCTAATGTTGCATCAACTTATCAGATCACCCAATCTGGCTTCTACACAGGAGCACAAACACAGTATGCATTTTGTAACTGCCCCCGTGCATCAGCATGCTATAATATTTCTTTTAAATGATTTCCTCTGTTAGAGCTTATCTTTCTGATGTCCCCTGTGGGTTTCCTTTGCTCAACATACATAAACTAAATTCCTTCGTTCTTGGCTCACCCACAATAAAAAGATGTACCCAAATGGGAAATTAACTTTCTCTCTCTGCAATGCAAACCAGGGTGAAAATCTGTTGACATTAGTTAACACAGAGATCCACTGTAAGCACACTTCTTGTTTGAAAGTTTCTACAAACACAAACACATATAGAAAAAAAACACACGTGCAGAAACTTTGCTATTTTGCATTCTGTTGCAGATATGAAACTCTGTGCCCGCACACCATTTTGTTGGATAGAGGAAGAGAGAGATAAGTGAGACAGTGAGAAAAAAAAGCTGGTAGGATGAGATTCAGCTTGACTACAGCTCTGTTTGTCTATATTCAAGAATATAACATAACAGCCAAATAAACAGCCTCAGCCGTCTCATGCTCCTCCCTTCTATACAGACTACATAAAGACTTGTCAAAATAAATACATGCTTATTTCCATACACAAAATCATGCACACACATTTTACAGTAACAGAAGTGCACATGGCCATCATGCAAAAGCATGCACAAACACTCTTATAAAGTTGCACGTTTAAATTGAACACCAACAATTATACACATACACCCACAGACACACACACACACACACACACACACAAAAAAAAAAGCTTGTGCATCCAAGTTGCACTTCGGGAACACAAATCCACTGATGGTCAAACACAGAGGGTTAGCTGACGACAAAGTGCCGGTTAATTGAAAGCAGTCAGAGGTAGATTGTGATCTATGGGAAGCTGGCTGGTGATACAATGGCAACAATTAACACAGTCAATCATTCTCTTCTCAGTAGGCACAAAACAACTCTGCCTGCAAGGGACTGGGAGAGAAAGAGAGAGGGGCATAGGTGCGAATGACGAAAAAATGAGCAGGAGAGCATGTGTGATTTACAACATGAAAGTGAATAAAAGAGAGGCAGCGCGAGAGAGCGGGAATATGGTGGTTAAATTATTTAATGTAGAGGTAGATGTCCTTTTGATTTGAAAAGGTGCCAGTCTCCAAGCAACCGCACACAGCAGTGCTCCCCGACTAGGCAAGCCAGTGGCTATGACACACAGTGCTAAATTAGACCTTACTTATTTTCAATTAGCTTTTACAGCTTTTAATTTCAAGTAGTTTCTGCTGCAAAGGCATTGTAAAGACGTGATTTTGCATACAAATAAAGACAATCATGAAACTGTGAAAGCTCTACAAAAACTGTTCATCAAGTTATTGTAAATATTTGACAGGTGCTGTGGGTTTGGTGACTTAACGGTATAAGATATGTGGGAATTTAGCAGTTTAAGGTTTTGACAGCAAATGTGAATGACTCAGTTTAGTTATGTGGAAATCAGTGATATAGTACTCAAGATCAGTCTTGGGCTCAAGAATGAACTCAAGACTACTTTTTGAAGACCTCAGTCTCTTCCAGTACTTGACAGCATTTTAACTCAGTCTTGTCTACTCTTGGTCTCACACAAAGAGGACTCTGGATTTCCTTACAAGCGCACGACTGCAGAGAAATCACTGCATTGCCCGTGCAAAAAAGGAATGCTGAATAAAAATGGTTAAATTGATTTAAGTGTTTGTATTTGTTTGCTTGCTCATAGAAAACAAAGGAACATTCCCATACATAAACTTCACCTCAAATCTTTTTGATCATTTTATCAAGACATTTCACATGGTGCACTTCTACATACACAAATATATAGATACATAATATGGAAGAGATGAATTGGAAAAAAAGTACTGACCTGGTTGAGTTTCTTCCACAAGTGAAGGATGGGTGAAAGTCCATTTGACCAGAGCTCTCTGTCAAACTTTGAACCTGTTGCTATTGAGCGGCTCAGGATACGCAGCTGGGAAATCACCTGCGAGTCAACAAATCATAAACACAATATCAATTTAGCAAAGGTGTTTTAGATGTGGCACAGAGGTAATTATTTCTTGAATTAGTAATGTGAGTGTTGCATTGTTTATGAGATAGGTTTGCTCATAAAAGGTCAACCAAAAATAACTGGGCCCATGCAGTTTGTAACACCCTTCATATAACTGGACATTGAGGTGTGACTGATGATTATTAAAAGCTAAATGTAAACACAAAGGTATGTGTGGTGTTTACTAAATCATACCAGTCCACTGTAAAAAAAAAAGAAAAGAAAAAAAAAAGCATAATGTGAAGATGAAAAAATCTGCACTTTTGCTATTTTCAGTCAAAAGTCATGTGCGATTAAAAAGTAAATTATTGCTAGTTCTTAAAAAAAATGTAATAAAATGTCAGTGACACCTCTGGCAGCTACACTCTACAGTGACAGTCAACACCATTTCACATCCTGGAGTATTACAAGAGAAAAAAAGGCCAAACCCCAAACGCATCTCCTAACAGGTCCTTACACACCTAATCAAGCATGCTTAGCTTTAGGCTTAGAGTCTCGGATAGTGCTTTTATCATGACTCAGTGTGTGTGTTTGTGCAAATGTGCGGGTTTCTATACGTGTGTGTTGTAAAGGAAGGCAAAGTGTCTGATAAATGGCTTTCATTTGGTCCAGGAGAACTCTTTACTAACACCTGCTTTATCTTCTCTGCTCAGGAGGGAAAGTATGCGTATATGTGTGTCTATGTGCATGCATGTGTGTGCATGTGTGAGTTTCTATGGAAGAGAGAGAGAGAGGGGGGTTGGGGAAGGGATAAAAACTAGATAGCTAATCTACAACTTCACCCTGACAGGAGGAAAAATGAGGGCAGCTGAGGATGGAGATTGAAAATATGTTGGGGTTCATATATATAGGGATTTAAATATATTAAGATTTATTCTGATCTCAACCAATGACTACCAGGAGGCAACTGCATTTAATGCCATAAACCAACTGGGAAGAAAAAGTTATGAGACAATGTCTATGTGCAAGGGAGTTCAGTTTTAATCGCACTGAGTGCAGTCAATTTAGTTAAGGCTTTCACTTTAATTCATTGTAATCCATGATCGTGGTTTGGGGTATTTAATCAGGGGACTATTGCTCATGGTCTGAGTCAAGACTGTCTTCAGTAAAGACATATGCTGAACAGTGAAAAAAACAAGCATTGATGCCATGCATATACAGTATAATGGGGCTGAACAAAAGCACATTCAAGACAACTCATGTATTCTGACAAGAAGGGGGAAAGGATACTTTCTTGAAACCCAGTTTTTTGCATTATCTTAATTATGACAACACCCCAATGACACATCTTTACTCGCCACGCAATACTTACACTCAAAAAAGTCACTACATCGCACATGAAAACACAAATACACTGCATCTGTAAGCCCAAGGAAATCCTCTATACACATTTTAGACCCTTCTGACCCATGTTCAGTCATTCACACTATGCCCATGCATTCATTCTTTTAAACTAATTATTTTTTTAATTTTTGAATAAATTTTAAAAAGGGGGTGGGGTGGGGGGCTTTTTCCTCACATAACAAAGCAGGGCTCAGCCTTCTGAAGAATTTCTTTCCCTAGAGCTTTAACTTATGCGTTATTCCTTCCATATTATGGTTTAACCACAAGCATTGTACCCTAGACTGAAGATATGAGTGATTTCTGTTTTCAATTCCTTCGTGGATAACTCCCACAAAAGCAACTACTGGTTCTTAGGGGAACTTAGGGATACTTGGAAAATGGAGTTAAGAGCTAAATAAATTTTATCCCACTAATGCTTCAGTTTGTTGCATAACCAGAATGTATGGGCAAAATTAGAGTCTGTTTCCCTGCAATTCCTATAACAGTTGCTGGAAGACGATGACCCTATCTTTGCTATTATGTGTGGTATCTCACTATTTGTTTCCATTCCTATGCATTTATTTTAAATGGCATCCACCGACACCACGAATAGTCCCTTGGGCTACAACCTAGGGACAGGGAGAGAAAGAGAGGGAGAGAGCGAGAGAGAGAGAGATGAACGTGACAGTGACAAATGACAGCAGGAGGGGAGACAATCACAAGTAGAGGAGATCTGTGAGGAGAGAGACACAGTTACACATATTCAAGTGGCCTTGTGGGAGTTGTGTGAATTCAACTAGGTTGGTGGTTCCACTGATCAGCAGA
This sequence comes from Plectropomus leopardus, assembly GCF_008729295.1. Taxonomy (NCBI): domain Eukaryota; kingdom Metazoa; phylum Chordata; class Actinopteri; order Perciformes; family Serranidae; genus Plectropomus; species Plectropomus leopardus. Next base: position 14,155,404 of record NC_056467.1, on the reverse strand, counting down.
CCTCACTGACTGTATGAATGGACTTACATTAACACCACCATGAGGACAGCATACACAAACTGTAATTGTTCTGTATGGTTTAAGTGTGTTTGCTGAGGAGAATCACACACAGACAGACACATACAAAAAACATCAAAACAATCTAATTCTGTCCTCCTCCTGTCATCCTATCACATTTTATTTTTGCTCTATTTCCAAAACCACATGTATGAAGTTATTGTTATAAACGCAATTAATTCCCTTTACATGTTATATTGAATTACTGTATTATTATTTCTCTTAAATTATATACATTTAGCTGATCTCTTACCCAAAGCATCTTACATTAAGTGCATTCAAACATGTGTGTACAACCAAAAAAGAGCAAGAATCGTGCAAATGCATCATCTTCAAACCAAGTATGTTGATCTACTTCAAGTGCTACTCTTAAGAGACAATAGGATAAAGAGAGAAAGGGGTTTTTGATTTTATTTTATGGGCCATGGGGAAGTCTGAACAGAAGATGTTCAGAGTTTCTACTATCTTGATGTCAATGGAGAGTTTGTTCCATCACTGTAGAGCAAAAAGGTACTGCTGGGATTTCAACCCGGGATTTCCTGTATAATAGACAGGCATTTTAACCAGCGAAGCCACAGAGCCATCTGATTTCATTTGTGCCATTAGAAGTGAATCATACCAGAAAGGTGCGACTATAAATGGCCTAAATCCTTTTTCCTTCTTTCTCTCATTATTGATCTTCCAGCCTATTTTTTGGTGTAATCTCTCTCTCTCTTTCTTAAAACACAAACACAAACAACTAAGACAGTTGCTGTATGTGTGAGAGTGTGTTGCATTGAGTTACATCAGAATCTGCAGTGACCATCAACCACTAAACACACACATACACACACACACAAACTTACATTCATAAATAATGATTGTTTATGACAACGTGAGCATAGATATTGCGGACAATCTTTGTTGTGGTTCAAACAGACAGACATGCAAAAAATTACCCTATATTGAGCAACACGCACACACACATACCCACACACAGATACATCACAATATCAATTTTATGTCCCTCCTCTTTCTTGTGCATGAACCCAATGTTGTGCTTTGGGATCCTAACTGCAAAGGTGTTAAGTTATATGGCTAAAGAGCATGTGAGCTCAAAAATGATTTCATAGAAGTGACTTTTAAAAACATTTTCATCTTTTCCTATGTCAAACAAGTACAGGTATTATAGACATAGCAATGTCTGGTGACCCATGTCAAGTGAATCTAAGGTTAAGAAACTCTGCCCTCACTTTTATAATAATATGTCTAACCTCAACTTTTTAGCCTATAATACACTCTAAATTAATCATCTTTTTCCTTTTTTAAGACCCTTGGACATTTTGTGAGCAATACATTATTGTTGCAGTGTTTGCTGTTTTTAAGATCAGATTACACTTACAAACACAATGACCACACAATGACAACATGACCTCTGCAGCAATAAAAGATGATGGATTACTCATCTAAGCCTTGTTTCATGTCTTTGCAAAGTTAATTTTATTTCACAGTGAAATAAATGAGAACGGATGGCTGCCTGGTGAAATGCTTTAACCTTAAATTGAAGTCCTGACCCTAAAATAAACTGGTTTTATCTCATCACAATGGAGGTGGTTCCCCACAACATAGCTGGAGTTGTGGGTGTTTTTGAAGGCTAAACGCATGCGCGCGTGCACACACACACACTGAGTATAGGCTGATAAAACAGAAAGAACTGCAATGTCATACAAAGTAACTTCACAGGTTTCACCTCCAATCTGGTAGAGTAATCACCTCTGTAATTTGAACAGTAATTAGGAGATAAACTGCCTTTCTGTACACAGAGTGCAGTTAAGGTTAAAATGTGAGAAACACAGAGTACCTCTTGGCTGGAATTACTTTGACCTGACTCATCAAGTGGAGCTGGAAAACACCTGTAGAGCCCTTTTTCCACTTTACAACAAAAGCTAACAACTAACCAGCTGACCAGCTAAATTTTTGAAGTAAAGGGAAAGGTGTTAATTGGTATTAACACCTGGTTCAATGACTGAGTAGTAGTCAGGGGTATTTACTGGCTCTGGCTCTAATCGTAATTGATAGAAACACAACAACGCACTTATTCTTTTACCTCCTAACCAGCTAGATGCAAGGACACGGCACCACAAAACGCTGTCCATCTCTGTCCAACCGGCGTTCTAATATCTATCCAAATTAGTCTGCACTGAAGAAATAACTACTGTAAAGTTTTCACAGGCTGCCATTTATGCTGCTTTCTATTCTTTACCTGTTTGCTGGTAGACCAGAGTGTACAAGGCTCTACAGCAGATGAGTATGCCTTTCTGTGTGCAGGTTTTATTTTGTGTTTGTCATGCTGTATTACAGTCACAATATCTTCATTAAAGTAGCTGGTTGTTTTTTAATGCTTTTTGTGCAGTTTGCTGGCCTGCAACAGTTTATGTTAGGCATAGAGTAGAATGTTATAAGAAGTGAACATGGCCATAAGTATAAACTAACAATCCACACTGATCAATAAAAATGGTCTGAATGGTTCTGATACCTAATTATAAATCGGAATAAATGTGCAAATGAAGCAAGATAAATTTCTTCTTTGCATTCATGCTGAATGTAACTGAATGTCTGGAGTAGCATCGAAAGAACAATGGAGTGAGAGTGCTTACTGGCATGTACGTAAGTACATAGTTTTGTGAGCTTGAACAGTGTGTGTGTGTATGTGTACTGATGATTGCGCTTGTGAGTATTCCTGCTATATATTTAAATCAGTTTTGGTGAGGTTACATGGGAATGCATTTGTGCATGCCACTGTTTGTATCTCTGCATATGTGAGGAAGAGATGGAGGGTGCAGTGGTGGTGTGTGGGTATTAGGGAATAAGCAGGTGGCTGTGTGTGTGTGTGTGTGTGTGTGTGTGAACCTGGGAGCTGATGATTCTCTGAGAGGATCTCTCTATGTTGGCAGGCAGACCAAAGAATGCAGGTTTGTCATCCTCAGGGAGATTCTCTATTACGCTGCGGTAGTCCTGGAAAGACACACAGACACACAATGTACAGGTCACACACAGAATTCCACCCATTTGACCAAATAAAGAGAAAGAGTATGTGAGCATGCTGCCTTTTTTCATAATGGCCCTAAGACAAAAGACAACATTTTAGAATTTCCAAGCAATGTGTGCAGCTAAATTGAAAAAGTAAAAACTTGTAGCGCAGTTGTTAGATTGCTGTGTGGGTTTATAGGATAATTAATGCTACTTTGTCCTTAATTAAATGTGTTGAGTGCATGGTTTGTTGCAGGTTCTCTAACAATATCCATTTGGCACAAAAAGTATTTTCAAACAGTACAAATTATAAAGTTTGATATTGACTTTTTTTGTTTACCAAATCGTCTCTCAATGGCTCTACTTCTCATCGAATCAAAAGTTTTAGGCATGAATACCCATTATTGTGTGTGTGTATACTAAGCGGCATCAACAGAATGCAAACAGAATGCAAAGCAATAGAATAACAAAATCCATTCTGTGAACTTGAGGAAAACTAATCAGTTTTATTTGTAGTGGCTACTTTATAAACTAACATAAAATGAAGCTAACATAACATGGACTAATGAAACTCCAATACTGAGAAAACCACCGATAGTAAATCTAGTCAGTGAAAGGCTTAGGTGCATTAATTCAGTACCCTCTTTGAAGTGTTTTGCTTCTCTGCCAGTGGAGCTGGGACCAGCAGCTTAAAGGGATAGTTCACCCTCAAAAAATAATGCATAAAAAATGCAGCTTGTTGGAGATATTTTCCTTAGAGATGTCTGCCTTTTATTTTCTTTCTACAGAACTATACCTGCTATCCACATCACTGCGCAGGAGGATGAATGCATCTACTGCTAATTAACCTAGCACACCTGAGCTAGCTAATGTTACAACTCAGCTGAAGAGGACGCCATTGATTTTTACATGCTGTCACAAGCATGAGCCTCTCATCCATGAGCAGATGTACGCCTCCTTCTGTGCAGTGTTACAGTCTTTGGGTATAGGTCGGTAGAAAGAAAATAGCTCTGACATGAAACCGCTCACAACAAAGTCTGTAGTTTATTTTGAGTAACCACGTCATGATTTCTGGAGAGACACAATGCTGTTAAGTTTTTCAAATGTGCTTTTTGGCTCTTTGAGCACCACAAGCCAAGCGCCATTTAGTTCCATTATATTCAAGAGAGGGCAGATATCTTTATGGTAGATATCTCCATCACTGAAACAATCTAAATTGACCAATAGGACTACAGGTAAGAGGAAAAACATGGATTTTTGATTTTGGGGTGACCTGTCCCTTTAAGCTTTATTGTAGAAAAAACATATTAAGATGCTCCTATTTTCTCTGTGGCAAGAATTATTTTCCTGAACATCAACAACTTAAAAAGCCATACATACAGCATCTATGTCTGTAACTGTAAATTAAAATTAGCATTTTTGCATGTGTAACACCACTGTGTCATTTTGACAACCTACCAATACTGAGCAGGAGTTTGGGAGGCTGATCTGAGGTGGAAAGAAGCGCGTTCCTCCTCTGCTCTTTCTCTGACCAGCTGAGAGGAGGCGTGAGGAGAAGAACTGCTCTAGGTAGGAGCGTAAGATGCGGAGGTCAGAGGGGTTGTCAATCCGTCCACCATATATGGCGCTCTCCAACAGGCCATGGACAAACTCCCACTGGAAAGCTTTACCACCTTGGAGATACAAAGAGATGAAGACACAAAGAAAGCTACAAACATGTATACTGAGTGCATTCAGAGCAAAACAAAATGTTGCGCTAAGGTGCGCACATACATGCACAGATACAGAAAGGCAGGAAGATACAATCAAGCGCTCAGCTATATACAATACATAGAAATGCAAATGCTATGTTGTCTAGGTCATGCTCTGGTAATTGACCAAGAACCCACAGATTCCAGTTTTCATTACCATATGTGCTGCAGAGCAAATCAACAGAGCAGAGCTCTCCTATGCATTGTAATGTCTGTTAGCAGTTTTCTTACCTTCAAAAAGCCTGTCGATGATCTCAAAGCCAGCGCGGAGGTCTGACATTGAAAACTCATAGAACTTAGTCCAACCCTGAATAAAGGACAGAGAAGGGGAATAAGTATAAAAATGACAATTTATTTCTTTTGCTTCCTATACAAGAGTCACAACACATAAAGTACTAATGGGCTACTTTTAGAATTTGTCAACCAAACAGAAACAGACAGCATTCAAAATCTCACATCCACAGTGTTTGAAGATATGAGTATCAACCATAATATGTATTCCAATTCCTCTTAATCTTTTAACAGTTGTGTGCAAGTGCAGTCTTAATTACACGACTGCCATATTTTTCCTACCCTAGAGATGGAATACACAAACCAGGGAAATTAAAGACATCTGAATGTTAATCAGCATAGAGTGTGTTGGAAGTTGATATATCTTTCAATCTGCTGTAACTTCTCTTGTGGCATTCGTTTTCAGGGTAACAATCCACCGTGTGTACTAGTAATACTCAAGTGTGTTGGAACCACTTGTACACATCCACATACATTTTCATGCCTTAATGATCAGCTCAATTTCACAGTACACCAATTAATACTTCTCAGAAACCCAAGAGAACAAAGATCTTGTAACACAGCCCCAATAAAAACTGCCTTCAATGTCCAGATTGTAGGATTGAGGGGTATCTAAAGGCAAAAAATGATATTATATGAATATATAGTATTCATAACTATATTTTCGTTAGTTTATAATTATCTAAAAATAGGGCAATTTGCATTTTTACGTCAGCCACTGTAGTTCTCCTACACACTTGGAACAGGGGAGGGACAAGTTTCAGTTCTGCAACCTCACCACTAGATGTCACTAAATTCTTCGTACCGGATCTTTAAATACCTGCTGAAAGGAAAATCAGCAGTAGAGGCTACTGCTGTTGGACTACTATTCACTTTCTTGACTTTTCTGGGGTCTCATTTAAAACTGTTGTATGCTTAAAAAAACAAGGCCTCAAAGAGAAGACTGCCACTTTCCACACAAAAGTTGTAATCTATAACAACACACCTTGACGGAGACCTGAGGTGCTTTGTACTGAGAATTTACAGATGAATGTCGGTGTGTAGAGGGCAGGATATGAGGCTGATCCACGTGCGGACATTTCACGTAACTGTCTGCATGTGCATCAGCCTTTCTTTAATAGAATTGTACACACAGTTTTATGAATCTGAATATTTTTTGTCATAAGCTTTTTTCAGCTTTTGTTCACACGTATGATACATATATATATACAGTAGTAAAATCAGTCCAAGTTTTGCACATACAAAGACATGCTTTATGTGTGTTAGAGCACAGGAAGTCAAGACATTAGTGCTGAGACTTCAGGAGGAAAAAACACATACCATATCACAACACTGACCATTTCAGATTTTTTTTTTTAAATCACAGAACTGTTAAAACATAACTGAGTGTGAGGGTAGTCTCTGAGTGTGTGTTTGTTGCACTTCACTGCTATTCAATCAGCAGTTGTAATCTGCCAACTGATGCTGTAGGTGGATGAAGTGACGGGTGGAGGAAAACTGTGTAGGCATGTTCAGTAATTCATTGAATGATTAAGTGTACGATGCTTGTTTTGCAATTTTGTGCTTGAGTGTGTATTCACAGACAGCGGGACATGTTTTTACTACATTTGATAAATGTGCTTCTATATCGGAATGTATATGTATGAGAACAGATTGAGATTTCAGAGTGTGCTCTTGCATGTATGCATTGGCTGCTTATTCGGTGAATGATTCAATGTATGGGTTTGACATTGGTGACTGCATATGTGCGTTTTTTATTCATAGTGTGTGTACATGTTTTCAGTTACTTTGTGAGCACTTCAGATAGTGAGCGACCTATAGTTGTGTGTACACCAGACATAACTGAGCACACTTCTTGTTCTCTTCTATTTATCTATATACTGCTTTATTGCTGCTATTGCTCTTCTCTCTCTCTCTCTCTCTCCCTCTCTCCACACACCCACACACACACACACACACACACACACACACACACACACACACAAGTAAAAACACTGAAAATGGGGAGAGTATAAATGAGAAAAGGAGGGAGGAAAGCAGATGAAGCGAGGAGAGGGTAAGTAATGGTAAAGTGGACAAAAGGAGCTGTGACTGTTTCAATAATTAGGCGATCATGTTCAAGGATGAGGAACAATATTACCATCTCAGATAAAAACAGAAAAAGAGAGTGAGAGTGAGAGTGAGAGAAAGAGAGAGAGAGAGAGAGAGAGAGAGAGAGAGAGAGAGACAGTCAGCAGGGAGGAAGGCCAGCAAAAAGAAAATCAGTGTGGGAACAGAGAGACAGATCCCCAAGAAACGCACAAGGCACATAGACGCATACTGCATTCACAATAGTTATGTTATGTAGGTTTAAATTGTCTTATAAAGCGATCAATAGTTTTTTCCCAAACAACTCCACAATGTGGGTAATGGCTGGGGGGAAATGGGAGATGGCTTGGGGAATAGCAGAGACAGGGAAAGGGGAGAGAAGAGAAGCAAGTGTGCAAATGTTGTGGCAGTTTAATTACAAAAACATGTTCTCTTCCACAGTCGTCCCCTGTGTTTGGGCTTACTGGGAGAGTGTTGACTGTGTGTTGGTTAGCAGACAAAAAGGGATACCTTCCTGCTGTAACTGCAGACATGTCGTATCATTAGATTAGACAGACCACTCGGAGGCATCACTGCAACACACGCAGAGACAAATGAGTCCCAGTGCGTCTTGAGGCTCTGCCACACATGCTACCAAACTGTAAAAGCAGCTGTTTAAGTTGACAAGTGGAAACATGACACAGCAAATTGCAGCAAGTGTCGAATAATTATGGGTGCAACCTCGTCTTATTTTGCCAGTATTAGAATTTCTCTGCATGTCGGTATTTGTTTAGCTTGGACTTCTCAATCACAACCATACCAGCTTATAAACAAAAGCAACAGACTCCAGAAGCTTAAATTATCAGGAAGAAGCGGCTGCTCAAGGGCCTCTCCAATGTGGGGGCTGTTTTAGACATTGTGTTTTATGTTGTGTACACTGGGTGTGTTGACCAGCAGGCAAGTTTAGTACAAAGGCTTATATTCACAGTTGCACACATATAAGACTCTGCCAGAGTCACAGTACAAAGCACGAACATGTTTGCTGTCTGTGCTGGTCAGTAAGGACAAAGAAAACTGATCTCTCTGGCAGTTTTTTTACACTTTCTGCAGGAGTCAACGAGTAGACGATTACTTTTTATTGCGATTACTTTTTATTGCATCAAAATTAGCAAAACACAAGTAAACCTGTCAAAAATTGGCTATAGACTGTTCTTCCATTGACAGTAGAGCAGAGCTGTGGACATGGCTCTGCAGCAGACAAGCATGTCTTTCTGTTTTTTTTGTGTGTGTCACATTTGATGATATGAACAGGCTAAAAAACACGTAAACAGTAGAAAGCAGTATAATTGGAGTCCTGTGAAAACTTTACGGTAGTTTCTTTTCTTTATATATCTCTGACTTACTCATTCTCTTTTTCAAACTTGGTACACACAAATTTGGATCTATGTTTTACCGCTGCTTAGGTGGAGACGGACACTGTTTAGTGGCAATGCGTCATTGCATATCACCAGTTAAGGGGTTAAAATTAGCATATTCACTAGGTGTTGTGTTTCTATCAATGCTGATCAGAGCCATAGGTGATAAACACCCGAGACTTCTGCAGAGTCATTTGACCCATAATGAATGTCAGTTCTTACTTTTCCCATGACATTAAAAACCCAGATGTTAGTGGATGTTAGCAGTTTTTTGTGCAGTGGGAAAGAGGCTTTAGTAGCATTCATAATAAAGCTTTGATCCAGTTGCAGGGAATTTTTAGATTAGAAGCTTATTTGTTGTCTGTTGTCTTAGTTCTGCATCCAGGAACTGTCACAACATTTTAACATTTGAGTTTAATGTCCCGAGATGAAAAAGAGAACTGTGACCACTTGGGTCTACATTGAGGTGTTTGTATATTTTACCTGTGGTATATAGTTACGTCTCTCTTGGCAGACAGCATGGAACCAAGCCAGACAGAACAGAGACTGGGCTCTGGCCAGGACACCTCCTGCATACAAACAACAATAGCATGTCACAACCAGAATAATTATAATAATAAATCATTCATGTTTTATAACCCTGTGGGCAGTTTTTTTTTATTATTCATCAAATGAAATAACAGAGCGCTGAAAGTCGAATTAAGCATGCTGTATTCTGCTGTGGATGGTTCAGACTAGTTTGAATGCTATGTTGTAGCCCAATTTGCTGCTATTCATTTTTTGTCCAAGAACCAGCAAGCGTGCTGGGGTTTCTTTGTGAGCTATTTCTTTACTATATATTAAAATAAGCACACAGTCTTGAAGCTTAGGGCCAGTCATTAGCTGCACCTGGCTGCTAGTTTAAATGTAGGTAGTACTTTAAGATATTCATCGCTTAAAACACCAAGCAAAGACATTACCACACATTCATACATCATTACTCAAAAGGTTTGCATCACTGCTTGGAATAAGAGCAACTGAATTCAGAAAATTATTCAGAGGGAGAAGAAAAAAAGAGCCAACCTTTACTGATCTGCTCTGGAGTCCATGATTCGTATGTTCTAAGCAGATTTTTCTTCAACCCAGGAGGAGCCTGGAGATGGTAAAAAATAATGGAAGGGCAGATGGAGGGCCGGGCGGACAGACAGACAGACAGACAGATAGACAGACAGGGAAATGTTAAGGTAAATAAGGATAGAGAGGAAGGAGGAGAAGGAAATTGTTTTATTATGATGGAATCTTCTGCAACATTCAAAGAATAATTGCAAGTTCAGATTGCAAGGTCTAAATAGTCATGTCACACAAGCACAGAAACATGGCAAGGCATCTGGGTCATACTAGGTAGCACCAAAAAGGCACTGCTGAGATCTCAACTCAGGATCTCCTGTTTACTAGACAGGCACTTCAACCAGCTAAACCACAGTACCTTGTGATAAGCAGCATAATATGCACTACAATTTCTAAAGTAATTGGGAAGGGATAATACTTGGACAAAGATTTATTAAAGACTATAAGTTGTAGTTTGTTGGTAAAATTTAAAAATGTGAAAGTTAAAAAATAAATCTGTATGGTATAGTAACATGTGAGTTTATTATTGTGAGACTAGAAGGCTGAATTGTGATAACTGGGCATCATTTGGTACTGACATGCCCAAGAGTGTGATTCCCAAATCCTCTTTATCAAATATGTGTGCCTGACAAGATCAAAAAGAAGCTGTGAAAGCAATTTGGGATGTGTGTCATGTTGTTTTGTTTCCCAGTCTGCTTAATGTTTTTCTAGCTTAAACCCAGTATGCAGGAATAGCAAACATTTTACCAAATGTAAAGAGCCCTTTTCTCAATTACAAAATGGACATACCATTATAGGAAAAAAACATGACAAAAACATGACTGGTCAGACAATATAAAGACCATGCCCAAGCAAGGGAAAAAACAGATAATATTAGAGAGCTGAAGAATTGCAAGACTGCTAGCAAAAGGAAATCTCTTGTTTAAGTCATCTGTAGCCCACTGTCAGTCTCTCTGGGAATTACAAGAGTTTACAAATAATGAAAAAACATTGCTTGGCCAGGGTTGGAGACCCAACAGCCATAACCACCTATGTTCCGGTGTTATACTGCACTTAAGTTGGTACCTTCTCCACACAAGTCAGCACAAATTATATCTCTAAACAGTTCTCTATACATTTAATTCCACCAGCAGTGTTAAACTCTGTTTATAATAGAAACAATATGTATACATTGACACCAGTTCCCACATTATCAGCTTTGCTGAACATTTGGTACCTCCATCTGGAGGTTCTGATAATACCCACAGCCAGTAATGCATATGTACTGAATTTGCCAAAATTGGCAAAATCACTATGTATGTTAACAACTTCCGTAGATTAAGTGTATTTACCAGATGCTTACTTTTTAATATTGTGAATCCACAGTCAGTTTGAATTTCATTTGTTTCACCTGCAGTAGAACAGTTTCCCCCAGGTGCATCACTGAGGGTTCATCTTACACTTTTATTCACTGTCAAGGAAGTAATATGTTAACTCTACTCTTAGACAGTAACAATTCATTTATTCCTTTTTTGTCACCTTTTATTCTCACATTAAGATACTGCATTCTGGTTTTGTATATTATCATTGAAAATACATTTGTAGAATGCAATATTTGAGAAATCTGAGCTGTTGGTTTTCACTTTGAGTCTAATGCAAGGTGCAAAACATAATTACTTCCTGAAGTTTCGAAACTAAACTGAAAAGGGGAGTCAGGTGTGGGTATACAACTGTTAAGGCTGCAGCTTATAAGTGAGGTTTTTTTTCGACACCGATGGCTAATATTCAAGCCATTTTTGTTGGTTGAGGCCTTTAATGTCATATACAGTAAAATCATCTGTAAAGTATTATTAATAATACTGCAACTACAACACATATCTTACATGGCTCAACTGGAAAAATGGCTTAATCAGGACCAGAAGCAATATTGCAAATCAACTCTGTGCAATCCTAATATAATCACACTGGCAAACAAAACCTATTTGTATCATCTTGTATTTTTACAGTTTATCTTTAGCTTGATATATTAGCTTTAACACTTGTCCCGCTGTCCAGAAATAATAATTTACAGAAACTTTACTGGAGATGTGTTTTGGATGTGTGTGCATACATATCAAGTATGTCAATAAGTTTGTCCCTGAAAGAGTGTGAGTGTGTCTGAGAAAGAGAAAAGAAAACAGTCAGACAGAAACAGAGGTTGTTTGCACAGCATGCTTGGCTGCTGAAGCAGATAACCCCTTGAGCATGACTTCCATCAGAAACACTCTGAGCACTAAAGCAAGCATCACTAACACACAAGCTGCAGGTTTCTGCATCTCCTTATGAATCTACAGTACATGTGGCTGCATTACATGTGTAGCCATTATATGGAGATAAAAAAGACAAACACATTGCCATGAATTCACAACATTTCCAACAAACATTTCACATCCTTCACCACTGTAAGTATGCAGTAACCTAGTAACACGACCCTCTGGAGCTTAGACAAACATGACTGCCTTCTGGGGAAATTCAAAAATTCAACACTGTATATAAATCAAATAAGACAAATTAATGAGCATTTTGTGTGTTTCTGCAAAACCGAAACTGTGTGGGTGCATGTTTGTGTGTAAAAGTTCAGTTAGGTTGAGGCTACAGTAAACTTCATTGTAAGCTACCGCAGGAGTATTGCAGTGTTATTGTTTCCATGCCTGTATGTGTGTGGTGGTGAATGTGCATGTGTGAGTACCTCATAAGTGATCTTGAGGCTGGACTGCAGCAGTATGGGAGGAAATCTGGGGTGAACTTCAGCTGTCAGCCAGAGACGGAAGCCTGCTTTGGGATGTAGCACATTTAACTCCTGTGGAGGAAGGACAGTGCACACATTAGATACATTGTTCACATTAAGAGATCACTACAGGGGAGCAATTTAAGATCAGACTACTTGTGCAGTAATATCTGGCTGAAGTCTATGCAGATTCATATTCAGACATCCAGGTGGCAGTACCTTAAAAAGGTTTTATTTTTAAAAACACTGGACTAAAAACTTTTTTAAAAAGAAGACGTTTCGGTGTTCATCCAAACACACTTCATTCGGTGTAATGTTTGCAACAGGAAGTAGCTCTGGCAAATATATACATGCAGACAAGTCACATGACAAGCACATGGCATGAGATCATATGATTTGTGGGAGATGTAGTCCAAAGATGTGTTTGTCAGAGAGAAGATGGTGTTCTCGTCAGATTATGATGGTGCCCCTCCCCCCAACATTAAGGTGGAGCAAACGCACAAAAATCTTCCGTATTTCAAAATATAAAACTCACTCATTAGTTGGAACAGCTATATAAGACTAGAGCATTTGGTTGTAAAGGCCTGGGGCCTATTCCAGGATGGATTTGAACATAGGATGTTCTTGTTGTGACATAAAAAATGAAAGTTTATCCCAGAGAAAACTTGTCCTTATACCTTTATCTTTGTAAAGATATGCAGGTATATTCAGTCAACATTAATTTATACAGTGTGGTCTAATAAGAGCTACACTTTCCTTTGCTGCGTACTAGTGGAGAAATATGAGAATATCTGTTTTCCTTTTGTCATGTATTTTTTGGAAATTAGAATAATGCACAGAAACAAATTCTCAATTCTATACATCTGTTCCCATCTCTTCTTTTCACTGTCTCAATTGCTGTCTCTAAATCTAAATTTCCAGCTTTCTTTCTTTCACTTCTCTTCTCACATTCCTTCCCTCTCTCCTTTTATCCATTTCAAAGACTTGTGGTTAAAAATAGCAAGCTGACACCTTAGGGTTTGTCGTCTGATTGGGTACTCAAACACACGTGCACACGCACATACACACACTGAAATGTAATCAATGTGTTTCTGCATCATTTGGAACCTAATTCATTCAAGTGGAAGCACACATGACCACAGAAAATCAAAGAACACAGGAACTGACATCCCTCGAAGAAAACTCCAGTTTCTCAATTTGTGTGTGTGTGTGTGTGACGCGTTGTCAACCAGAATTCTACTGGAACAAATGACAGTATTGCAAGAAGATGCAAGACAGAGACATTGACAAAGAATAAAAAAAAAGGTGGGTAAATACAGAGAAAGGAGAGAGAGTGTGAGAGAGTTCACACATTTATTTCACTGTTTGCGCATCAAAATCTTTCTTTATTAGAATAAATTCATATTGTTCAGAGCAACTCGTACCCAGACAGATACTTAAACTCATCAGGCTTTCCTCAAATTGTTGCTGATGGGAAGTTGTATCTTCAACCTAGAGATAAGAATCGTGGGATGCAGTAATCCAGTCACAAGTTTTCGACCAGTGATAATAGCTGTATCATAATAGTGATATAGTGATTCTCAGGGACAGTATCTCATTTATTTATTGTGATACAAAACACTGGCAGACAGAGAACTATCTAGAGTAGTAGACAGAATGAGAAATAAATCCATAAGTAGATGAATGGAGTGGGTGATATGAAAAATGAGAGACAGGTCAGTACAAGTGGAAGAATATGAGCAGACAGGGATGAAAGGACATCTGCACTGCCAACTTCAATTATGAACACTAACGCTCTCCTTTGCTGTCTCTCATCCCTCTCTATTCCTCTCTCTAACTGACCAACTGGTTTAGTGAAGGAGGGAAGGACTGGAGAGACAGATGGCAAAAAGGAAGCCGGAAAAATTTAGAAACATTAAAAGATACAGTAAGACTAAGCAGATGGACACGGCTACAAAAACAGAGGCAGATACTAAAACAAAGCTCTCTTTTGGAAGAATTTCCACCTGCCTGCTGAGGCTCAGTTCACTTTTTACTATTTGCCTTCCTTTTTTCATCCACTCTGTCTTCATTCCTTACTTTCCTATGCCCCCTACCTCCCTCGTTCCCCTTGTTGCGTCAGTTTTTCATTCAAGCTCAGCTACTGAGACCGCAACCTCGTCGGTTGCTGGGCAAAGATTGAGACAATGAAACAGTGAGAGAAAGAGGAGCAGACAGAAAGAGAGACTATTACTATACAATATAAGCAAGGCACAAAGGAGTGTTAAGAGAAGCTGGTGAGAAGATGGCGAGGAGTGATGGAAACAAATGGAAGAAAAAAGGACACAAAATACAAAACTAAATACTAGGAGGACAGAAGAGTCAGAGGTGAGGACAATGAAATGGTGAGGTGAGGAAGTAGAGCTAAACCTATGGTTTAAGTCACACTGGCAGCACAGGCAACTCTGGACAGCAGGGATATCAGGCTAAACCCAGGACTACACACGTACTCACACACACAAAATAACACACACACAGTCTCGCACACACAGGTGAAGGCACACACACAGACAGAAGCCAATCATTGCCAACAGCTGTGCCTCCAAGCGAGACATGACCTGCTCTAGTGACACAACACTAAACAGAACCCCAGGAAGAGCACACGGACACAAATAAACACAGAGAAACTGGAAGACACATATTAACCCACTTACTGTATGTAATGTCACACACAAGCACACGTACACACTGAAAAAACACATACAGTACAAGCAACATGGTCACAATGAAGCATGTGCTACATACACACATGCACCTGCTACATGCAAACTGAGCATGACACACAACACATAAACATACAGAAAGATACACAAATAAACACACAGAGTGAAAAACACAGCCACACAAACAGCTGCACAGTGACTAATATGGGTCGACAGGCAGAAAACAAAATGTGTATGTGCAGGTAAAGGACAGATGGTAATTTTAGATATGAAAATTTGGGTAGCCAGCAGAATGTCTTCTCGTGTTCCGACGTTCTTGTGTGGCAGAGTTGTAACATTATAGATAAACACTGACAAGCAGTTGAAAGAAGGAATTGCATACATGCTAGTACTAGTTCACAATATCCCCCAAGCTCTCTATGCTGCTGTAAGGTGGCCAGTTTTTTCAGGCATATTGCTCCACGTGAGGCCTCTCTAAGATTCTTTGATTTTTCAGCATCAGTTGTATTTTTTTAATTCTTATGAAAATTCACTGGCACTCCAATTTCAGCATTATGTGTCATTTGTGTCCTCCCACTGCGTTTTGTTGTCATCCCATCTTAAAACACCTGCCCTGTGTGACAGTTGAACTTAAAGACCTTCAGATCATTAGACTGACGCACCGCCTACTGCACAAATGAGCATCAGCAGTATGCACCATGTGAGGTACATAAGGCCTCTGTAAGAGTCAGTGATTTTTTTTAGCATCAGTTGTATTTTTTTTTCATTCTTCTACAGATATACTGGCACTCTATTGTCAGCAATATGCACCATGTGTCTCCCCAATTGTGTTTTTTGTTGTCTCATCTCAAAACACCTGCCCCGTGTGGGTTGAACTCACGACCTTCAGATTATGAGACTGACGCGCTGCCTACTGCGCCAACGAGGCTCTGAAAAATATTTGAAAGATGCAAAAAACAGAAAGCATAAAAATTCAATACTCAACAACAGGAATGTATCTGCCCACCAAATACACTCACAATAAGGCTTTGATCACATGATTTTATGGTGTAATGGTTAGCACTCTGGAATCTGAATCCAATAATCCCAGTTCAAATCTCGGTGGAACCTAATTTAGCGCGGGACGACGAGTGGAAGATTTCTTTTTCAGAAAGAAAATTGGTTGAAGCTAAATGGATAGACCGGATCCAGGACAAACTGGACTAATCTAGCCGTGTTGGTTGTTCTTTTTTTCTTTTTTTGAATAGAAGTCTACTGTCAGCAATATGCACCATGTGAGGTACATTAGGCCTCTGTAAGAGTCAGTGAATTTTTCGGGATCAGTTGTATTTTTTTCGTTCTTGTACTGATATACTGGCACTCTATTGTCAGCAATATGCACCATGTGTCTCCCCCATTGTGTTTTTTGTTGTCTCATCTCAAAACACCTGCCCCGTGTGAGGGTTGAACTCACGACCTTCAGATTATGAGACTGACGCGCTGCCTACTGCGCCAACGAGGCTCTGAAAAATATTTGAAAGATGCAAAAAACAGAAAGCATAAAAATTCAATACTCAACAACAGGAATGTATCTGCCCACCAAATACACTCACAATAAGGCTTTGATCACATGATTTTATGGTGTAATGGTTAGCATCTGGAATCTGAATCCAATAATCCCAGTTCAAATCTCGGTGGAACCTAATTTAGCGCGAGACGACGGGTGGAAGATTTCTTTTTCAGAAAGAAAATTGGTTGGAGCTAAATGGATAGACCGGATCCAGGACAAACTGGACTAATCTAGCCGTGTTGGTTGTTCTTTTTTTTTTTTTTTTTGAATAGAAGTCTACTGTCAGCAATATGCACCATGTGAGGTACATTAGGCCTCTGTAAGAGTCAGTGAATTTTCAGCATGAGTTGTATTTTTTTTTCGTTCTTGTACCGATATACTGGCACGCTATTGTCAGCAATATGCACCATGTGTCTCCCCCATTGTGTTTTTTGTGGTCTCATCTCAAAACACCTGCCCCGTGTGAGGGTTGAACTCACGACCTTCAGATTATGAGACTGACGCGCTGCCTACTGCGCCAACGAGGCTCTGAAAAATATTTGAAAGATGCGAAAAACAGAAAGCATAAAAATTCAATACTCAACAACAGGAATGTATCTGCCCACCAAATACACTCACAATAAGGCTTTGATCACATGATTTTTATGGTGTAATGGTTAGCACTCTGGAATCTGAATCCAATAATCCCAGTTCAAATCTCGGTGGAACCTAATTTAGTGCGGGACGACGGGTGGAAGATTTCTTTTTCAGAAAGAAAATTGGTTGGAGCTAAATGGATAGACCGGATCCAGGACAAACTGGACTAATCTAGCCGTGTTGGTTGTTCTTTTTTTTTTTTTTTTTGAATAGAAGTCTACTGTCAGCAATATGCACCATGTGAGGTACATTAGGCCTCTGTAAGAGTCAGTGAATTTTCAGCATGAGTTGTATTTTTTTTCGTTCTTGTACCGATATACTGGCACGCTATTGTCAGCAATATGCACCATGTGTCTCCCCCATTGTGTTTTTTGTGGTCTCATCTCAAAACACCTGCCCCGTGTGAGGGTTGAACTCACGACCTTCAGATTATGAGACTGACGCGCTGCCTACTGCGCCACGAGGCTCTGAAAAATATTTGAAAGATGCGAAAAACAGAAAGCATAAAAATTCAATACTCAACAACAGGAATGTATCTGCCCACCAAATACACTCACAATAAGGCTTTGATCACATGATTTTATGGTGTAATGGTTAGCACTCTGGAATCTGAACCCAATAATCCCAGTTCAAATCTCGGTGGAACCTAATTTAGCGCAAGACGACGGGTGGAAGATTTCTTTTTCAGAAAGAAAATTGGTTGAAGCTAAATGGATAGAGCGGATCCAGGACAAACTGGACTAATCTAGCCGTGTTGGTTGTTCTTTTTTTCTTTTTTTGAATAGAAGTCTACTGTCAGCAATATGCACCATGTGAGGCACATAAGGCCTCTGTAAGAGTCAGTGATTTTTTCGGGATCAGTTGTATTTTTTTCGTTCTTGTACTGATATACTGGCACTCTATTGTCAGCAATATGCACCATGTGTCTCCCCCATTGTGTTTTTTGTTGTCTCATCTCAAAACACCTGCCCCGTGTGAGGGTTGAACTCACGACCTTCAGATTATGAGACTGACGCGCTGCCTACTGCGCCAACGAGGCTCTGAAAAATATTTGAAAGATGCGAAAAACAGAAAGCATAAAAATTCAATCTGTATACTCAACAACAGGAATGTATCTGCCCACCAAATACACTCACAATAAGGCTTTGATCACATGATTTTTATGGTGTAATGGTTAGCACTCTGGAATCTGAATCCAATAATCCCAGTTCAAATCTCGGTGGAACCTAATTTAGTGCGGGATGACGGGTGGAAGATTTCTTTTTCAGAAAGAAAATTGGTTGGAGCTAAATGGATAGACCGGATCCAGGACAAACTGGACTAATCTAGCCGTGTTGGTTGTTCTTTTTTTTTTTTTTTTGAATAGAAGTCTACTGTCAGCAATATGCACCATGTGAGGTACATTAGGCCTCTGTAAGAGTCAGTGAATTTTTCAGCATGAGTTGTATTTTTTTTCGTTCTTGTACCGATATACTGGCACGCTATTGTCAGCAATATGCACCATGTGTCTCCCCCATTGTGTTTTTTGTGGTCTCATCTCAAAACACCTGCCCCGTGTGAGGGTTGAACTCACGACCTTCAGATTATGAGACTGACGCGCTGCCTACTGCGCCAACGAGGCTCTGAAAAATATTTGAAAGATGCGAAAAACAGAAAGCATAAAAATTCAATACTCAACAACAGGAATGTATCTGCCCACCAAATACACTCACAATAAGGCTTTGATCACATGATTTTATGGTGTAATGGTTAGCACTCTGGAATCTGAACCCAATAATCCCAGTTCAAATCTCGGTGGAACCTAATTTAGCGCAAGACGACGGGTGGAAGATTTCTTTTTCAGAAAGAAAATTGGTTGAAGCTAAATGGATAGAGCGGATCCAGGACAAACTGGACTAATCTAGCCGTGTTGGTTGTTCTTTTTTTTCTTTTTTTGAATAGAAGTCTACTGTCAGCAATATGCACCATGTGAGGCACATAAGGCCTCTGTAAGAGTCAGTGATTTTTTTCGGGATCAGTTGTATTTTTTTCGTTCTTGTACTGATATACTGGCACTCTATTGTCAGCAATATGCACCATGTGTCTCCCCATTGTGTTTTTTGTTGTCTCATCTCAAAACACCTGCCCCGTGTGAGGGTTGAACTCACGACCTTCAGATTATGAGACTGACGCGCTGCCTACTGCGCCAACGAGGCTCTGAAAAATATTTGAAAGATGCGAAAAACAGAAAGCATAAAAATTCAATCTGTATACTCAACAACAGGAATGTATCTGCCCACCAAATACACTCACAATAAGGCTTTGATCACATGATTTTTATGGTGTAATGGTTAGCACTCTGGAATCTGAATCCAATAATCCCAGTTCAAATCTCGGTGGAACCTAATTTAGCGCGAGACGACGGGTGGAAGATTTCTTTTTCTGAAAGAAAATTGGTTGAAGCTAAATGGATGGACCGGATCCAGGACAAACTGGACTAATCTAGCTGTGTTGGTTGTTCTTTTTTTCTTTTTTTGAATAGAAGTCTACTGTCAGCAATATGCACCATGTGAGGCACATAAGGCCTCTGTAAGAGTCAGTGATTTTTTCGGGATCAGTTGTATTTTTTTCGTTCTTGTACTGATATACTGGCACGCTATTGTCAGCAATATGCACCATGTGTCTCCCCAATTGTGTTTTTTGTTGTCTCATCTCAAAACACCTGCCCCGTGTGAGGGTTGAACTCACGACCTTCAGATTATGAGACTGACGCGCTGCCTACTGCGCCAACGAGGCTCTGAAAAATATTTGAAAGATGCGAAAAACAGAAAGCATAAAAATTCAATACTCAACAACAGGAATGTATCTGCCCACCAAATACACTCACAATAAGGCTTTGATCACATGATTTTTATGGTGTAATGGTTAGCACTCTGGAATCTGAATCCATAATCCCAGTTCAAATCTCGGTGGAACCTAATTTAGTGCGGGACGACGGGTGGAAGATTTCTTTTTCAGAAAGAAAATGGTTGGAGCTAAATGGATAGACCGGATCCAGGACAAACTGGACTAATCTAGCCGTGTTGGTTGTTCTTTTTTTTTTTCTTTTTTTGAATAGAAGTCTACTGTCAGCAATATGCACCATGTGAGGCACATAAGGCCTCTGTAAGAGTCAGTGAATTTTTCGGGATCAGTTGTATTTTTTTCGTTCTTGTACTGATATACTGGCACTCTATTGTCAGCAATATGCACCATGTGTCTCCCCAATTGTGTTTTTTGTTGTCTCATCTCAAAACACCTGCCCCGTGTGAGGGTTGAACTCACGACCTTCAGATTATGAGACTGACGCGCTGCCTACTGCGCCAACGAGGCTCTGAAAAATATTTGAAAGATGCAAAAAACAGAAAGCATAAAAATTCAATCTGTATACTCAACAACAGGAATGTATCTGCCCACCAAATACACTCACAATAAGGCTTTGATCACATGATTTTTATGGTGTAATGGTTAGCACTCTGGAATCTGAATCCAATAATCCCAGTTCAAATCTCGGTGGAACCTAATTTAGTGCGGGACGACGGGTGGAAGATTTCTTTTTCAGAAAGAAAATTGGTTGGAGCTAAATGGATAGACCGGATCCAGGACAAACTGGACTAATCTAGCCGTGTTGGTTGTTCTTTTTTTTTTTTTTTTTGAATAGAAGTCTACTGTCAGCAATATGCACCATGTGAGGCACATAAGGCCTCTGTAAGAGTCAGTGAATTTTTCGGGATCAGTTGTATTTTTTTCGTTCTTGTACTGATATACTGGCACTCTATTGTCAGCAATATGCACATGTGTCTCCCCAATTGTGTTTTTTGTTGTCTCATCTCAAAACACCTGCCCCGTGTGAGGGTTGAACTCACGACCTTCAGATTATGAGACTGACGCGCTGCCTACTGCGCCAACGAGGCTCTGAAAAATATTTGAAAGATGCAAAAAACAGAAAGCATAAAAATTCAATACTCAACAACAGGAATGT
This sequence comes from Plectropomus leopardus, assembly GCF_008729295.1. Classification (NCBI taxonomy): domain Eukaryota; kingdom Metazoa; phylum Chordata; class Actinopteri; order Perciformes; family Serranidae; genus Plectropomus; species Plectropomus leopardus. The sequence continues at coordinate 14,134,074 of NC_056467.1, read as the reverse complement.
ATCTGCCCACCAAATACACTCACAATAAGGCTTTGATCACATGATTTTATGGTGTAATGGTTAGCACTCTGGAATCTGAATCCAATAATCCCAGTTCAAATCTCGGTGGAACCTAATTTAGCGCGAGACGACAGGTGGAAGATTTCTTTTTCTGAAAGAAAATTGGTTGAAGCTAAATGGATAGAGCGGATCCAGGACAAACTGGACTAATCTAGCTGTGTTGGTTGTTCTTTTTTTCTTTTTTTGAATAGAAGTCTACTGTCAGCAATATGCACCATGTGAGGCACATAAGGCCTCTGTAAGAGTCAGTGATTTTTTCGGGATCAGTTGTATTTTTTTCGTTCTTGTACCGATATACTGGCACTCTATTGTCAGCAATATGCACCATGTGTCTCCCCCATTGTGTTTTTTGTTGTCTCATCTCAAAACACCTGCCCCGTGTGAGGGTTGAACTCACGACCTTCAGATTATGAGACTGACGCGCTGCCTACTGCGCCAACGAGGCTCTGAAAAATATTTGAAAGATGCGAAAAACAGAAAGCATAAAAATTCAATCTGTATACTCAACAACAGGAATGTATCTGCCCACCAAATACACTCACAATAAGGCTTTGATCACATGATTTTTATGGTGTAATGGTTAGCACTCTGGAATCTGAATCCAATAATCCCAGTTCAAATCTCGGTGGAACCTAATTTAGTGCGGGACGACGGGTGGAAGATTTCTTTTTCAGAAAGAAAATTGGTTGCAGCTAAATGGATAGAACGGATCCAGGACAAACTGGACTAATCTAGCTGTGTTGGTTGTTCTTTTTTTCTTTTTTTGAATAGAAGTCTACTGTCAGCAATATGCACCATGTGAGACACATAAGGCCTCTGTAAGAGTCAGTGAATTTTTCGGGATCAGTTGTATTTTTTTCGATCTTGTACTGATATACTGGCACTCTATTGTCAGCAATATGCACCATGTGTCTCCCCAATTGTGTTTTTTGTTGTCTCATCTCAAAACACCTGCCCCGTGTGAGGGTTGAACTCACGACCTTCAGATTATGAGACTGACGCGCTGCCTACTGCGCCAACGAGGCTCTGAAAAATATTTGAAAGATGCAAAAAACAGAAAGCATAAAAATTCAATACTCAACAACAGGAATGTATCTGCCCACCAAATACACTCACAATAAGGCTTTGATCACATGATTTTATGGTGTAATGGTTAGCACTCTGGAATCTGAATCCAATAATCCCAGTTCAAATCTCGGTGGAACCTAATTTAGCGCGAGACGACAGGTGGAAGATTTCTTTTTCTGAAAGAAAATTGGTTGAAGCTAAATGGATAGAGCGGATCCAGGACAAACTGGACTAATCTAGCTGTGTTGGTTGTTCTTTTTTTCTTTTTTTGAATAGAAGTCTACTGTCAGCAATATGCACCATGTGAGGTAACATTAGGCCTTTGTTAAGAGTCAGTAATTTTTCGGGATCAGTTGTATTTTTTTTCGTTCTTGTACTGATATACTGGCACTCTATTGTCAGCAATATGCACCATGTGTCTCCCCAATTGTGTTTTTTGTTGTCTCATCTCAAAACACCTGCCCCGTGTGAGGGTTGAACTCACGACCTTCAGATTATGAGACTGACGCGCTGCCTACTGCGCCAACGAGGCTCTGAAAAATATTTGAAAGATGCAAAAAACAGAAAGCATAAAAATTCAATACTCAACAACAGGAATGTATCTGCCCACCAAATACACTCACAATAAGGCTTTGATCACATGATTTTATGGTGTAATGGTTAGCACTCTGGAATCTGAATCCAATAATCCCAGTTCAAATCTCGGTGGAACCTAATTTAGCGCGAGACGACGGGTGGAAGATTTCTTTTTCAGAAAGAAAATTGGTTGAAGCTAAATGGATAGACCGGATCCAGGACAAACTGGACTAATCTAGCTGTGTTGGTTGTTCTTTTTTTTTTTTTTTTGAATAGAAGTCTACTGTCAGCAATATGCACCATGTGAGGTACATAAGGCCTCTGTAAGAGTCAGTGAATTTTCAGCATGAGTTGTATTTTTTTCGTTCTTGTACTGATATACTGGCACGCTATTGTCAGCAATATGCACCATGTGTCTCCCCCATTGTGTTTTTTGTTGTCTCATCTCAAAACACCTGCCCCGTGTGAGGGTTGAACTCACGACCTTCAGATTATGAGACTGACGCGCTGCCTACTGCGCCAACGAGGCTCTGAAAAACCATTCAATGGTGGGAAAAAAGTTGAAGGATAACAACTCAGTCTATAAATTCGACCACAGCAAGTTATCTGCTCATCTTTCATGGTGTTTTCCCAGGGGATCTTTTCTTGGACTAACTAAGAAGTCTTATTCTCAATTTATCATATTAGTTTTGGAGTTGTCAGAGTCCCCTTGCTGGATCTTTGCATCATGCATTTGAACCTGCATGGTAAAAATGTATGTTTATCTTTTGCAATTTGCCATTCCCCACACACAGAACCCTGATACCAACCTGGTTATGCACAAAAGTGGCTGCAGAATAATATCATTTTAGAGTAATTACGGTTACATATATAACAGATATTGTTGATGCAATGCAAGTAATAGTAATGCAATGGTATTGTGAACAAACACATTAATAGTCCAAACATACACAGATAGTTTGATCACTCTCTCCCAAAGCTGATCAATAAAGGTCTATGTCAGGTGCTTTTCTCAAATAACAAGAGATAGCAGAATATTTGAACCGAAAATGACAATCTCTAGAGAAAAAAAAACCACACTGACAAATGTTAACACCTGTACATAATGCCCGATGACACAAAAACTTTACACAAAAAGTACCTACTTTTTCCAGGAGTGGTAGCCATGTAGTGACAAGATGAAGGTTTTTCAGGCAAAGCCAATCTCCATTTCGGGAACATTCTCTGAGTGTAGCTAAGGCCACATCAGCCTGTCCCTGACCCATGGAGATCTAGACAGACAGAGAGAGTGGAGGAGGTAGGAGGGGTGAGAAACAGAAGCAGTGGGATGGAAAATTTGATTCTACATTGTAATTTCTGAGAAGTTAGGGGGCAGATAATCTGATTCAGTATTTGAATTCATCTCTCTCCTCAGTGGGAGAAACGATGAAATACTCGCAAAGTGAGATTCCCATTGTGAATTTAATCCATAGAATTCTTACATAGAGGCCAGTAACTCACAACTAATATGATTTCTATTTTATATGTAACTAATGTGACTGAGTAATTTTATATGCAGCACCCATATTAGTCTAACAAAGCGTGTACATGTTTAGTGCTCAATATATGGGTTCACTTGTATTTATATCTTCTTTTCGACTTCAAAGGGCATTTGGGGATGTTTTTTTTCTTATCAGCTGTGAGAGTCCAAGGACAGAGGGTATCATATGTTGGAAACCCCCCGAGGCAGTTTTCAATCAATAATATTCGGCTAAATAAATAGAATGGCTCTTCATTCAGACAGGAAGGTAACATCAGGCTTTGGGGTAAAAGTCAAAGGTTTGTTGGACTCATCCACAACCCTTCCAATTTGCTCTATAGGGGCCATTGTGCTCCTTATATTACATCATTGCCAACAGCGTTTCAACCTGACGCTGTCCAGCAGCATATCATAGGGCCATGAAAGGTTCTGTCCAACAGCGTTATCAACTGACACTGCCCATCCACGTATCATACAGCCACACCAGGTGCTGTGCGGCCAACCAGCAGAATTTCATAACAGTGTGAAAGCTTCTGTTCTGTTCTGTCATGAAAAACTGCATTAACCACATGTTGAATAACTGCAGGTGTGTTGGGGTGTCAAGTGCAAGGGCGATTTCCTCAGACATCTTGAAATGTATTCTAATTATAAGATGTAACAATTAATGCACTCCCCTGGCAGCGCAACACCTATTCAGTACAACATTCAACAAGCTGTCGCACTCTCATTTCCCTATTTAGATACACAATAGACTACTTTAGACTACTACAATAGAAAACATTCCACTGCACTTGCTAATCTGCTATGACTTTTCATTTTCAAACCTGTTATTCTCTACCTCGTGATAGTTGTCCCTGCCCACGGTTTCTGCTGCCAGTTCTGCAAGCTCCTGGGATGGGTCTGCCCCTGGGGAGATGATGATCAACACCGGCTCCCATTCCAACGTCTCATTGTAGAGACGCCGTAGGTTCAGAGGAGGGGGGGAAAGCTCTTTCATACCTGCAGAGAAGAGGAGAGGGAGTGAGGGAGGTAATAAAGGGTGTGAAAGACAGATCCAAGTAGAGTGTTCAACATTGCATTTAGAGTTGATATGCTACTCAAAGTCAATGTGACTGGATATGCTGCACAGAGAGGGTACACCAGGAGGGGCACAAATAAAAGGCAAAAAAAGAGGAGGAAACAAGAAGTGGTGGCAAATGCTAGTATGTGGCATCAAAGGAGCATTTGGTGAGGGTAGATGGTGAAAGAAGGAGACACAGGCGGGTAGGCAAATCAAGCAGGAAAAGATGACAGGAAGACAGAGGGCATGAACAGGGAGGGGTAGACAGTGCCTAAAGGGGAGTGATGGGGAAAGGAGGCTGGGGAAAAGGAAAAAAAAATAGAAAAAGAGGCAGAGCAGAAGGGAGGCGTTGATGGAGAAAGAGAGAGAGGGCACAAGAGGAAGACACAGAGTGAGGGAGATTAGGAGCGTGATGTGCTGTGCATACTGAGTGCTAGGTATGCAGCAGTATTCACCACACATAGCAGAAGAATACCTTTTCAGCCCCCTGGTGTTGAGAAGGCAGGCTCTTTGTGTATGTGCCTAGGTGTCTGTGTGTGTTTGTGTGTGTCTGCATGTGTGCGTCTCCTCACTGAGCATTAGGCTCTAATCCTGCTGTAATATTGTGAATGACATATCAGATATGGGTTAATAGTGACACACAAGTAGTGATACAGGCTCACACAATGTGGAAATTCCACTGTGACGTTACTCACAAATATCAGTAGATATCTTTTGCAGATGCACGCATGCACACACAAGCACACACATGCACACACTGTGCTGTCATTTCTGGTTGAGACAACTGCCCAAGCCTCAACATTCTTTTTTTGTCTGTTGCCAAATGCACTCTGCTGCACATTCATGCACGCGCACAAGGTCTTGCTAGAGAACATCTTAGCACGACCTTTTGCTGAGTCACCATGGTAACACTAAGAAAAACAGTCATCTGACCACATGGCTTGTGATGTCTGACAGCAGAAAAGGAGCATTTACAGAATGTGTGCACAAATACCTGCACAACTACCTTTGACATGGGCAGGTAATCAGTATTCCTGCTGCAGACCAGCATCCTCTATCTGTGAATAGCAAAGTTCACCTTGGCTTTTATGACACACTATCAGGGCAGAGAGGAGCCAAAAAGACAGTGTCCCTATAGTTCAAACACTGTTTAGTGGAGGAAAAAATGAATGGCTAAGAATTAATGAGCACACACTTGACATTACAGAAATTGACAGGATGCATTTGCATTTAAATGCAGATTGATTGTTAAAACAAAAAGGGTGTCTACTTGGCTGCATGTATGATAAAAAAAAATAACTGAAAGGCAGAGAGAGATGCTTTTTAAGCATATTTGAAAGAGGGTTTGTATTTTTTTGAGAAGTAGAGTGAGCAAGCCAGTGAGTGAACACAAGTGTGTGCGTGTGCATGTGTGTGTGTGTGTGTGTGTGTGTGTGTGTGTTCACTCAGGCATGCCTGTGTGCGTGAGCAGTGCCCAGGCCTGGACTGGGGGGATTGAGTGAGATTAGCTGTAAGAGGATTACAGACCATGCCTCATTAGCATACTGATTTACTGCCAAAAACACATACACATACACACAAAATCTTCTTCTCCCCTGTTCTCTCTCTCTTTTTTTTTTTTTGCATCTGTCTGTCTCTCTCTCAGTCATTCAGAAACACTCTCACCCATATCATGCACTTGTAGACACACAGTGCACCTTCATCAATGGGTTCACTTGGCGTTCAAGGAGTGTGAGGACTATCTCTTTATCAGGACACTGCAAGTGTGTGCTTTATTAGAACTGCCTACAGATAAAAAAGAAGAGAGACAATAAAGCTACCTTTGTGCTTTCAGGAAGTTAGCTCTAATAGAAACACGGACAAATAGCTTTTAAGAACAGGAGAGCTATGAGAGATGGGATGTTTGACACCCACAAACTCAGGAGTACATCCACATATACACAAAGACACTGAGACAAACGCATTGTGACGCACAAAAGTTTCAGCCTGAAAAGTTGCTTCACTTTTCCCATATTTCACAAAACCTTCCCAATCCATGTTGGCCTTGGTGCAGTAGGCTGTGTGTCAGTTTCATAATATGAAGGCAGTGAGTTCGAGCCTCATTCGGTTCAGGTCATTTTAAGAGAATGAATTTTTCGGAATCAGAATAGGATGAATGGAGAGAGTTACTGCAATGTCAATGATGTGCAAATATAATTTACGCCATCAAAGACGGAGAGGGGCTGATGGACACCCACAAACAGGAATATACTGATAGGCACACAAAAAGGCTGAAGTGTGCCCCTCAGTGAGCCAGTATTATAATTAGCACTCTGGAGCAGCTGTACAACAGCTGACACTGAATTTCAGTGAATAGAGCTTTTGCTATCAGTAGGAAGCAACGCAGTCAGAGTATTGTCGCTCACCAAAGTGCTGTCTCCCTCTCTCTCTGTACCTTCTCTATTCCAGTCTTTTTTGTAACCACCTATATTCTGCTGGGGCTCTTTTGAATGTCGTATTTAAAAAATTGTGAAACAATAAGAGTTGGGAAAAGTACGGCACTAAATTTACAGCTAATATTTTTCAAAAGAAAAACATGGGCGCTTTTGTTTCAGGAAAACAAGTAAAGCTGTATTTGTGACTGACATTTCTACTCATTGTTATGTCTTATTGGTAGCGTAAGCAGCAGTCACATATTCTGAAGGTTGTGAAGCCTCATGTAGAGCAGCTTTTGAAAATGTGAAACTCACTGAAGAGGTGATATACCACAGTTTTAATGTCGATGCTGTATTGTTGTGGGCAAAATAACATGTTGTATTGCATTGTTGGTTTTACAAATCCTCACCTAAAAGCCTCATTAGTCCAGTAGACTGTGTGCCAGACACAAAACATGGTATCAAAAGCAAAAGAAACCAAGTATAATAATTGAGTATTGCAAAAGTAATCTAGTACAATAATGGAGTACTGCAAAAGCAATCCAGAATAATAATGGAGTATTTGTCTTTTTAAGGCTGAACTTGTTTTCGATAGCCCCAAGCAGTATTTAACCTCACTAGCGACATGGCAATGTCAGCTGAACAGTCCACCACTTTGATCCTGTCTGAAAAATCTCACAACTAGTGTTTGAACTTTGAATACAGGAAATAGTATCTGCAGAAAAAAAGAAAAACCAAAAAATAATGAAACATCGATCAGTGGATTCATCAGAGTCGAACAATTGAAAACATATCGGGGACAAATTTTTAATTCAAAATTAAATTTAAATTAAATCAGTATTTTTATTCACAAGTTCAGGTTCAGAAATTTGATGATTTGCTGCTTTTCTTTGTTTTATATCCCTAAAAATTCAAGAAAAAAAAAAAACACGAATGGGTCCCAGAGGATGAATCTTCGTGACTTATGTCGTCCCGACTTCACTGCTGTGAGGGTTGTTAGTTCAAGCCTCACATGAGGCAGGTTTTTTAAACTCATGGCAGATGATGTGGTTCTATTGGTTTCATTAGACCATGACCTTCAGCACATATTGGGTGGTTTGCAGTTAAGACTCCAAAAAATGTATATCTTTGGAAACCAATAACCAATAAACCACCTTTTAACTCAGATCACTAGATTCAAAGTCCAGAGTACTGACCATTACACCATGGAAGCACAAAAACCACAAAATTATAGCCTTTATGTAAGTATTTTTGGTGGGCAAATACATTGCTGTTGTATAGTGCACTGACTGAATTGTATTGCTTTGAGTTTTTTTGTGGCCTCAGTTTCTTAAGTTTGAGCCTCACATTGAGCAGGTGTTTTAAACTCTTTGCAGATGATGTGGTTCTATTAGATTCATTAGACCATGACCTTTAGCACGCACTGGATCGGTGTCCAGTTAAGTATGAAGCAGTTGGGATGTCAACACCTCCAAGAGGCACTGCTCTTTGTGTTAAAGGGAGCTAGCTGAACCTCATAATCTGCATATTCTTATCTCAAGTCAATTTGAGCCTGACCAATTATATCTGAGTCGAAGTCTTTCCACTGCAATACCGTACTATATCAGGTTCACTGAGATCTGAACTCAGATCCCTGAACTCCAGAGTCCAGAGTGCTAACCACAATACCATGGAACCACAAAAACCCCATGATTATAGCTTTTGTGTGAGTATATTTGGTGAGCAGATACATTGCAGTTGTTGATACATACAGACCGAATTGTAATGCTTTAGCTTTTCTCCCATCATTAATCTGAAGGTCGTGAGTTCAACCTTCCCACAGGGCAGGTGTTTTAAGATGAGACAGCAAAAATACACAGTGGTACATGTTACATATTGCTGACAGAAGAGTACCAGTAAATTTGCCTAAGCATGAAAAAATACAACTGATGCCTAAGGATCAAAGACTCTTACAGAGGCCTCAAGTGATACAGCTTTCCTGTGAAAATGTGTCATCTGACCAAAAAATAGAATACTGGAAACACAAACTGCACACTGCCAAAAGTCTACATACATCCACACAGTAGTGTTTCAGTATTGGTTGTGCATCTGTGATTGCACTACAACTGCTCTCAGTTCACCATCTCTGTTGCACTTCCTTGCTTGTTTTACGCTATCCAAAATAAATCTCTCACACCTTACATTCATCCAAGCACACACATTCAACATAAATAAAAAAGTGTCAGGTTAGCCTGGTCTCTCAGTAAGTCAGGTCAATTTATTTGGCTTTAACTGATTATCTTTTTGAGACAGTAATCTTTCATCTGCGATATCATACTTAATGAGGTTCCACCGAGATTTGAAAACAGATCACAGGACTCCACAGGAGTCCAGAGTGCTAACCATTACACCATGGGACAACAAAAAGCCCATGATTATGGCTTTGTGTGAGTATATTTGGTGAGCAGATGCATTGCTGTTGTTGAGGATGCAGACTGATATGCTATGCTATGCTCTGAATTTTGTCCCATCATTACACAAGCTTTCAGAGCCTCGTTGGCGCAGTCGGCAGCGCGTCAGTCTCATAATCTGAAGGTCGTGAGTTCAACCCTCACACGGGGCAGGCGTTTTAGGATGAGACAGCAAAAACCCACAATGGGGGGAGGCACATGCTGCATATGAGGGTGTACATAAGAAAAAAAAAAAAAAAAAAACTGCTGCTGAAACATAAACGGCACTTACAGAGGCCTCACATTGGGCAGTTTTGTGGATAAGTGCCACATCAAGACAATATAGTATACCAGAGACACAAACTACATAATGCCAAGAGTATATACATTTGATAACATTATGACTACACCCCCATTCGTTCAGTAGTTTTTCGTTATTGGTTGTGCATCTGTGATTGCACTAGTGCTGCTCTCACTCCAGCACCTCTCCGGCTCATGCTTGTTTGTTCAGCACGAATCTCTGACACCATTCCTCATGCTCAGCCAAACACACACATTCACCACTGACTAAATGGACTACCAAACACACTGTATTATTATTTTCTGTTGTAGCCTTATTCTTAGTCTTGTGTTCCCTTGAGTATGAAAATACTATTAAATACTCAAAATAAAATGCTATTTAAGCCCTGTATTTTCCAATATTTGGTTGATTAACTCAGCACTAACCAACAATATTTTTGAGACTAAATACTTTCACCTACAATCCAACATTAAATCTGGCGAACCATTATACCATGGAACTGCAAATATTACATGATTATGACCTTTTTGTGAGTATATCTGATGTGCAGGTACATTGCTGTTATTAAGTTAAAGAATTAATTGTTATGATTTCAATTTTTTCCCACCATTAAAGCTGCTTTCGTGGCCTCGTTGGCACAGTAGAGTCAGGCTCATAATCTGAAGGTTGTGAGTTCAACCCTGACATAGGGCAGGTGTTTTTCAGATGAAATGATTTAAAAATAAAAACAAAATGGATGAGACACATGGTACATGATTCTCTCTTGACCAGTCAGTGGACTAGTGTTTCTAGCTCCCCTTTAAGTATTAGATCAGTGTGTTACGAAATAATGGAATGGAATAGAATAGGATGTACGGGTATCATCTACAACTTTTGACAATGGAAAAGAAAAAAAAACTGTTCAACATACATCATTAGAAAACATATCACTCAGCATTATTTTTCTGAAACTACTGGATATGTACTGGAAAGGGCTTAACAAAAGAATCAAAAATCAAATTTGAAGTTGTAGTTGGAACCTTAGGCAAGGCCAGTATGTCGTTGTACAACTTTCAAAACTTGATGTCAACTTTGTTTTTTTAAAAGGTTGAAAATATTTTCTTTATTTAGTAGTTTCTTTTTTATTATCAATTATAACTGTGTTATTGTATCTGTGATTGCCTTTAGGGTAAGGGGATTGCCCTCTCCTCTTGCATCTCTCCTGCTTGTCTTTGCTTGTTTTATATTATCCAGCATCGTGACAACATACCTCTCAGTCTTCCATGCACAAAAAAAATTCAACAACCACCCATATATTCATCTTATTTTTATTCCCTCAACCTGTGTCACATCCCTCTTTGTAATGGATTTAGTGAGAGGTCATGAGATTAAATAGTTGACTTTAACCTTTATGTCAACATCTTGGTGTTCAAATACATAGCTATAATGCATATATACAGACTGAACGTTTATTATTTCAGTTGTCTAATATTTAGTGATACTGTCATAACCGCAGTAGGAAGCACGTCAGCCTTATAACCTTAAGGCTATGAGTTTGAACCTCACATGAGGCAGGTATTTTACTAAAATAAAATACAGTTGGACATATACCGATAGACTATAGCATAAACTGGGGATCCCCTAACCTTTTCTTATAGTGCCACCATAAGGTACAAAATTTGTGTGGTGAGTGAAATGTCTCAACAACTATTGGGCAACTGCCATAAAAAAATGGTCTGGACATTCGTGTTTCTGCCAGGATCAATGGAAAATAACCTTGATGAAACCCACTCTCAATACAGCGCCATCATCAGGACAAAATTTGACTTGTTATTTATGTGCTTTTCCTGCAAAACTACAGTAACTTATTTTGCCCCCAGCCTCAGTTGTATATTATGTGTAGCATGACTAACGCACTAAACTGAGATAATAAAAACAGTTAACCTTTTTTTTTTTATCAGAGTTGCAAACTTGACCATAGAGTCTCAGTCTTGTTCACATGTAACAATTATTATTTGCCTACAGCCCATCAAATGACATATCACCTGACATTACCAGATAATATCACAAACTCATACTTATTTTTCCAGTCAAAAGTGATTGAAACAGCAAAATGTAAATGCAATTTTGTGCTGGGTATTCTCATTAAAATATGGAATGTGTGGCCTTGAGTTATTGTTTATTCATTAATGAATATTCATTTGATAGAGATGCTGACGTCCAAAGCACATAGATTTCCCCAAGGTTAACACTCCCAGTGAGGCTTTTTAAAATGCATGTGTGTATTTGGCATACCGTGTGTCTGAGAAAGGCATTAGCAGGACCAGAAAGTAAAGGATAAGGAGAGTGTGTTCTTGGTTTATATTAATCTTCATAATAATATATGAGAAAGATCGATTAATATTTCCAATAAGATGGTCAGAGAGGCAGACATATTGCTAACAGTTGGACAATCCAGAATTTACTATGCAAGGAAAGTGTCATGATCAGTCAGGTGAGGTTGTGTGTTGTAAATGTGTTGTAAATGTGTTCCACATGGTTTATTTTGTACATTTTCTACATTTAATTAGAGAAGCAACTTTTAGGAACTCCGCTTTTTCTTCTTCTTTTTTTTAACTCGAAAGTTAAATTGTCTGGAAAATTACTTTTGGCATTAGTGATTAGCTGGATTGTGAGCAGCTCAAAACCGCCCCAAAACACATACACACGCAAAACCTGACATATTGTACATGCACTTTTCACACAAAATAAACAATTCAACATACCTAACAAAAGCAGAACCTATGAATCTAAAACCATTGGAAGTCAATTAGCATGTCCTGTCACACAGCACACACAACTGAAAATTAGTTTCATATACATACATTAACACCTGCATATTAGTTTCACCTGACATCAATTAGCAGTGTCCCAGATATTGCAGTCAGAAGCCAACACACCATTAGGATTATCTAGACTGAATGAATGGGCTCATTAAGCACAATAAACTAACCACTCTCTAGCAACATCATAACTGCGTGTGTGTTACAGTGCATGCTTATATATGTGTGTTTGTGTCAGTGTGGCAGAGAGAGACAATGAGAAAAGAGAACAGAGAAGTATTTGTGTGTGTGGCATTTACTCAAGGACAGTGGCATTCTAACAGTGATAAAAGACGCATAAAGAGAAAGGATGGAGAAGACTGTTGTGAAAAAGAAAAAAAATCCCACAGTTGACAAGAAGTGGACAAGTATGGAACATCCAGAGTAAAAGCCTATTTCTCAACTCCTATGTTTTCAGCAACATATTTTAGTGTGCTGTTTAGCTGTAAAATGAAAATGTTGGTCCATCCGGTGGGTGTACTGGTCACAAACTTGCTGATTTTTTTTGACAGATGCTTTTGAGACTCTGTGCTCTGATTGGTTTACCTTGGTGCTACACAGTTGAGTCTAGTAAATGCCATTAGAGGCAGAAGGAAGACGAGAATGGGCAAGATTTTTTCCAAAGACTCTGTGTCACTTTTCTTTCAGAATATATTGACAGCTCCAACAAATATTACACAAAGTTATTGTCATAAAGGTTACCAACTGCAGCTTTAATATGATACTCATATTTAGGATCTTGGTCTGACCAATGGAAAGCAAATTAAGTAAGAAGAGAAACCTAGTAATATCAATAAAGGTTAGATTAATTGCCAGAGCAGTTAGTGGGCACCATGATTATGTTGTTAGTCATTTTTTTATATACAGGTTTTCTGGTCCACGCCAGTATAATGGTGCTAAGGTTAACTCCAGCTGAACACTGATTATGAAATTAACAGCCCCAATATCTCACACTCACCCAGGGCCTGAGTGGCGAATGCTGCCATGGCACTTTGCAATCGGTCTGGTCTGACTGCCTGAATCAATAGCAGCTGGGAAGAGCAAAGAGATACAGAAGACAGAAACAACAGATATCCAGTTAAACCTTGGAGACAAAGAGTCTGTCTCACTTATATTAAACAAAATATTACATAACCCCCCCCTGACAAAAAGCCTAATTCGGATACATATCCATTGAACAATTCACTGAGGCTTTGAGATGTTCTTTGTGAAAAATATATATTTCTGAGAACACAGTACAGAAAAATAGTCAATTGGTGTGACAGTCAAGTGTGCACACTTGACTTTTGTGATAAGTGGCTTCCGTCTTGTTGATGCTTCATTCAATCTGAGGCACAGTTAAAATCTATTTCTGTTCCTATTACATTTTCTTCTTTTCTCTAGTGAAAAACAGACCTAAAAAAGATTTAATGCGTTGTCATTGCAGCCATAACAATAATTACAAAAAGGATTGAGCGGGTGCACACCTCAGCAAGGGGAACCCTATTCTCTAAATGTATTGCCGAGTAAATAAGGTTAATAATATACAATATCACTAGTATTGCTTTGGGGAAATATTACTCGTTTGCAGGAGGATGAATTATGCTAAATTCTAAGACATGGTCATGGCAACTGAATTAAGGTCATTTAAACTGATAATATTGCTGTAGCATCAACAATACCATTAAATATGTTGCAACTGTATTATGCCTTTCAGAGTTATGCAAACAGATGGAATATAGGCAACATGTAGGGGAATTCAGAGAAAAATTCACAATTTGTTTTCTGAAAAAATGGGTATGCTGTATAGAGGGTTCCCACACATTTTCATTGACAAAATTTCAAAACCTTTCAATGACTTTTCAAGGACCCATAATATTTTTTTGCCACACTAGCCTGTTGGTACACATAGAGGGAGTGCTTCAGACAGGGAGAGAATAAAGTAACATCTGTGATGGAAAATAAATGCTATCACACATTAACGCATATCAGAGCTACGATATGTTGTCAGCAACAAAACATAAATTTTACGTTATGTTACATTGTATGGAACATTATCCACAGAAGATTACTGTAACAATTTCATTACACACAACAAAATCCAATGACTTTTTCAAAGCTTTTAAATGTTTTTACTAATTCAATGACTTCTCCCAGGCCTGGAAAATGTGAGTCTGAAATTCCATGACTTTTTCAAGTTTTCCATGATAGTGGGAACGCTGCATATACTGAAGGTTTCACCTTGAAACAACAAATCTTGGGGAAAAATGTGAATTTTGCTGCTATGCCTCAACATTACAAAGAACAGGACAACAAGGAATTTGCTTTACGCGCTATCTGCACTGAAGCCTAATGAATTCCTCCCTGACCCATGGACTAATTTAATAACAGATTTCACTGACATCTGCTGACTGACAGAGAAACATACAAACTGAGCTTAAAACACAACTTCTTGGCAGAGTGAACAAATGCTTAAAATCTTTTGATATACTTAGTAAATTTTAATAAATTGTTCCATTAGGCTGATGGTTGTTTTTTTGTTTGTTTTTTGTGACTGAAAGCTGACCTGCTGGAATGGTGTAATCTTCTTGGCAACGGAGGAAGGGATTTCCTGTTCACACTGCGAGCTCTGTGAGAAGGACAGCCAAAGGTCTGAGTCACTCAAACACAGGGACTGGTAGAGGACTGGGAATGTAGCCTGTGAAAGAGGGATGGTAAAAGTTGAAAGGGTGAAAGATAGGTTAAGAGACATTGTTCGATAAATATCCAACCAGTAAGAACTGCTTTACTTGCATTCTATTTAAGACACATCGCGCTATCTTTTGCTGTCAAGTGGTTGGAAAAACATCGATATGTCAAAATAATTCTTTACAATATGGAGCACTATTTTATAATTTTGTGACAAATTACCTATGCAGCTGATGGTGTAATGATGTGAAAATTTTGTGTTGAGTGTGTTTGTGTGCGTCAGTGTGTATATCATTGTGTTTACTTTAAAAATGGCCACTGCTCCTTGATGCTCTGGAACAATCCAAGAAGGGAACTCCTGCAGAGAGAGGAGTGATGATAGTCAAATATAGAGATAGCAGTGTGTTTTCTCAAAAAAAAAAAAAAAAAGAAAGATAAACTCATACCTCTTTCTTAAACACTTCCCCTACAATGGATCCAGTGAAAACCTCCCATTCCTACAACAGTGAGTAGTAGTAGTTAATTGCCATGTCCAAAGCTGGATTTAGCAATATATAATTCGTCAATGAAATAAGTATTTATGAAATACAAAATATGCTGATACTACATCTACAAAAATACTCACACTCTCCTGGAAGAGTTCAGGGTGCATTCCTTTCACAAAGTGCACTGCAAACATCAACTGGTCAGCCTGAGACAGGGAAAACAAAGGAAAGAGAGATTGTATATTGAGAGAGTATGGCACATATGAGAACATGCTTCTTTATTCAGCTAAAAATCTAACTGCAAACAAAGAAAGTCATAGCACAGCACAAAATGTTAGCATCTCTGCCAGACCAACGGCAGGCAGAGAAACACACATATTCCCATTGCATGATATGCAGCTCAGCCTTCCTTACTAAGGGGCTTGTAAAGCGTTGCTACACACTGACAAAACAGCCCCAGGGACTTCAAGAACTACACTGACTGTTCTATCATCCCCACATGCTCTCTCTCTCTGTGTGTGTGTGTGTGTGTGTGTGTGTGTGTGTGTGTGTCTGCCTCTCTTTCTTTCACACCCACTGGTGGAGTTTGAGAGAGATAACAGAAACAGCAACTAATCAAGATGCTTATCCTACTCCCACCCACAGAGAGGAACAGAAAGGCAGTGACCAAGAATATCCAATGGTTACAGTATATGGCAGAAAGAAAAACTGAGAGAAAGCAGTGAGAAAGAACGCAGGAGGCAAAGATATACAAGTTCAAACCCTCCTGTGATGCCATAGATTTCTTTCTGTGTAAACAAACTCATGAAAAAGAAAAGCTTGCAGACAAACAAACATACGCTGTAAAGTATTTTAAAGATAGCTGAAAAGGAAGTCAGACAGACACATATAGGAGTGAGGTAGGACAAAAGAAGCCTGCGTGTATCTGTGCACGTGCATGTCCTTATTGTGACAATGATGTACTCAATTTACTTTTCCTTACATTTCTGATATGTTATATGAACTTCTGGGGAGTGGATGGCCTCCAAAAGCATTATAGTAATGCTATATTTCTCTTTACTGTTAAAGTACATTTTTTTTTACTGATTATCTGACATTTTTGCACCAAATAATAATATCACTAAACTTAACATTCACACTAAAATGCAGCCACACTGCTTCGGTGCTGATCATGTATATTTATGTAAATCTAATTTTATGCACTTAACAACTGGCTGGCAAGGACAACCACATTAGAAGTACCATGCAATTCAGTAATGCCTCCCAATGTTATGTTTTGTAAAGTGGCAATAAGTCAAATGACTGTGTTAATCTAATCTGTTGGGCTATTCACAATAGCTGATATCACTGCGACCAGATGTAGGCATTGTTGCTGAAAATTCAGGTACATAAAGGAGATGGTAGTCTATCTGTGAGAGCCCTGTTTTGCAACCATATTGGCTATAATTATTCAGACGTGCTTACTGAGAAGTTACTGAAAACAGTATTATTATTATTATTCTTATTATTATTATATTATATTGGATGATATTAAACCGTGTTAGCCGCAGAGACAGCGTTTGAAGGACAACAGCACCTAATGATCAAAAGATATTATTTGGGCTCCCAGTAGTCTTTTACATCCATCTTAAAGTGCACCCCAGGCACACTTTAAAAAAGGGGTTCCGAGCTGTCACAGGGTCCAGATTAATATCCTTAGTCATTAGTTCAAGGTCCACACATGTAAGCAACACTGGCTTAGAACATGAAGAAATAAAACATACTGCATGAATAAACAGAAACGGGCCTACGAAATAAAAGCCCTGTGGCAGAAATTGACTGTACTTCAAAATAAAGTGTGTTTTTTGCAACCTTTACACATTTACAAGTCACTTGCAGTCCATTCAGAATGGACCCATGACCCACCAGTTGGGAATAACTGTTTTAAAGTACGTATACAAATATTTTGTTTAACATAGTTTTCCAACACAATAGTGAATTAAACACTTTGAGAAACTTTGCCAGAAGCAGAAGTTGAAACAGCAGTGGGCATCAATATGGCCAGTGTTAGCACTAGAGGAAACGTTAGAGAGATTCAGCATTACATTTATGAGCCTCAATCAGAACCAGAATCAGATGAGGAGTCTGTTGTGCACCAAAATCAGGGACTAGCAGATGTATCAGAATACTACATGTAATTAGCATCTTTTATTCGTTTATGTTGTCTGTTAGCTTGCACGCTGACTGGCAGTGGCTGTCAAAATTTTTACTTTGCTGATGCAACCTCATGCTCTCTGTACTGGTTTCAGGTTTTTGGCCATTGTTATGTCGAAGTCTGCTCCACTGTTGATATATGACTTCTGTCTTAGACAGCTTTTGTTTCAGTGACTTACGTATCTAGCTTGCCCAGGGCACGTTTAAGTCTCAGATTTTAGGGAACCACACAGACATTGCCACCCTCAGTAGAGGAATGTGAAAACATCTCTCTAGTGAGAAATTTTGCACAAATACAACCCAGTATAGTCAAGATCAGAAATATTAGGGGACATAGACATAAGAAAAGCACATTATTGAGTGGAGGACTTCAAATTATGTGCTACGAGCAAAAATACTAGAGAAACCCTTGAAAAATAGTGCTTTAGTGCAATTTGTCAGGGCAAATCAATCTTGTGCCTCCTGTGTTCAACTTATGTTTCCAAACAAAGCACCAAGCCATATGGGATCCTGATAAACCAAACCACATGACCCACAATACTCCTGTGTCAAGCTGTTATCACAAGACGCGAGCATGAGTCACAGGTCAGGTCGTGTGTCACATAAACATCTATGCCCACAGAATGGCACACAATATATTGTTTTCCTCCAAGGAGTATGATGAATTTCAGTCTCCCACACATATTATGTTTTGTGTTTTTCTAGGTTGTTTTTTTTTATTTCCCTCCCAGCAGCTGTAGTGCTCAGCTCAATGGGTTTTGATCTCAGAGCCTGTGTTTATTGCAAGTGTAACAGAATTGTTGAACATAATAAAAGTAGCTCCTTATGGGTTAATTATATTCTGTGGTGGGTATCCATCACATGCAAAGACTGAGTTTAAAAAAAACATTAGTATTTATGTATATTCCATTTCTTTAAAAACCTTTGTCTGCCTGTCAGCTAACATTATGTACTTTACCAACAGCTGTAGAACCAGCTTGAGCAGCAGTGAGGCTAACCTTTAGGCTACGCTTAGACTAGAGCTCTCCACTGCCATGCACTGTATCTGACCCTCTCCATGGTTTGTCTCTTGGTCTGATGTCTGGATGATTTACACAAGGCTGCCAAATTCAACTCCATCAACTGAGGTGACAGTGGACACAGTTGAGCTGAGGCAGACAAGCGATAGGACTGATCAAACATAGAGTGGCACAATGTCCCTTTTTTTTCCATGTGCATATCTGTGCATGCATAACTCTGTCAGAGAGAAACGAAGCAAAGAGAATGCAATGAGGATAAAAGTCTGTGAGTGTTTGTGTGAACTGCTGTCATACTGACACTGACAGGACAGGAACCACAGTAGACAGTACAACCTGGAATATGTCACATTTTAGCACATCACTACAACTAAAACTTCTGTATGTACCCAGAGATGCATCCAGAGTTTCTTTCTCTCTCTCTCTCACACACACACACACACACACACACACTCATACACAAAGCTAATCTCTTTAACGCACATTCAAGCATGCCTGAAGACCTAACATAACTACTGTTTTCACAAAGTTTCTCTTTCATTTAATGCTAATTTTGATGCTTGTGAATTTTATTTTGTCTCCCTTTGTGTCTCTGTCTACAACTTTGTGTTCCCACTGCTGACTGTCTTGGCCAGGTCGTCCTTGAAAAAGAGATTCTTAATCTCAATGGGAGCAGCCTGGTTAAATAAAGGTTAAATAAATAAATAAATAAATAACAAAGACACATACTTTAAACACACACAGATACACACCTGTTTGTTTTCAATCTTTGCTGGTTTACTCTAGAAATATTTTCTCCTCAGTGTATACCCCTCCAGTGTACCCCACTGTGTCAAAAAGAAAAACTTTCATGTTGTTATTGTTGCATGTTCTCTATGGACTTCTTTATCAACATTTCTTAAAAAAGCAAGATTTTTAAAAGGTACTATACATGGATTACACAACTGATGAAACCTACATACGGCTGTACCTGAAGCATCGGCTTAAGCTGTCAGCAACCTTAAGCTTAACAATGAAGATAAAACAGTTCATTAAGTCTGATTTAGCCCATCAAAATAATGAGCAAAACACTGGAATACATTGCTCGCTGAGTTTGAGAGACTAAAGTCAAAACTAGCCACTGATATTGAGGTTCAGTAAAATTTAGTGGAAAAGGCCGTAGATATATGATGTGCAATTTAGTTTATGGAATGTTAAAACTGTTAATTTTATTTGGTGTATAGGTTATATGTTTTTCAGCTGGAGAATGTAAGAATTACAATTATAAACTAAAATTTGTAATAGCCACTGCAGAAGGGCTAAAGAGCCAAATGCAGTTCCAGATCCACAGATTACTGACCTTCAACCTAGTTTGTTATGGTAAAGCCCATTTAATGTTGACTTTATGGACTGTTTCTTTTCTTTTTTTAAAAAAATTCTCCACCAAAAACTTCTTCAAAATGCTATACTAAGACTTTTTTGACATTTAGAACAATGAATTACTAACCCTAACCTTAACCCTGGTACCCAAACCCTAACCCCATTACAGTTAAACATTTTTCAACATTATAAATGTTGACATTTTGGACTGTCCTTTTGAAATTCTACACTTAAATCCTTAAAATGCTATACTATTAGTATAGTTAAACACTGAAAATATTGTTGTTCAGGACATGTATTTGGCAAAAATGAAAAAGTTTCAAAATATAAAACATCTCATCATTATAAGTCAAACAACAATAACAATAACTGTACACCCATAAAAAATACAAAAGAGAAATAAGACTTTGCTTATGAGAGGATTAACAATCTATATTTGTTAGAGTAACCCTGATCAAAGCTTGGATGTGTCGAGCTATGCTCGATCAATACCTTATTAAGTTGAATCAGTTGTGTTTACGGTGAAATTTAACACATACAAAACAGCCTGAGTGCCTAGCACAACAAAACAAAATCTAGATATTCCAAAAATATGGGCTGTTTTCCTCACAAGATGTATACATCAAGATGTTTTCTCTTATTGTCTCCTTTATTTTTTTCTCCTCTCTTTTTCTCCCATAATGCTTTCCTCATTTTTGTTCTCTCTGCTCATTATCCATCCTCATCTTTTCACTGAAACCCTCTTCCCACCTCTTTCCTCTCCCCACTGAAGTTATCTCTTTTGTAGCACAGACAGTGGGTGTTGACAGGAGCACTGATAATTTAGTCCAATGTTTCCTCTCTGCTGATGACTGGACTGCTGCTGTCTACATGTTTGTGTGTGCATGTGAGTGCTTGTGTGCACATGTTGATAGCCTATAGACATGATCAGCAGTTAACAGCTGCCCTGACTCTGCCTGAAACTGCCATCAGCATTCAGGCAACACAAACACACACACACACACACACAAAGACAGAGAAATTACATTTACCATTTACTGCCTGATCGATGCAATGATTACTCTGTTGGTCAATATGTGACACTTCATTACTGTGTTAGTTGCAGAGGTTTGATTGTGTAAGAGTGTAAATGTATGCTTCTAACTGATTGTTCATTTGGTCTAAGCAATCAATAAGAATACTGCTACACTAAAACTGTAGATCACAAAATCACAAAGATTCTAGTGCATCTGCAGAAGAATTACCAACCTTAATAAATTGAGATTGCAGTATGGGGTAAGGGATTCAGAGTGTAAAGCAGGACTATGGGGGTGAAGAAAAAAAACCGCTCAGTCCCGTTATAAATGATAACCGCAGTGTAAGCGCAGTGCAGAGCATTGGCAATTAGCTAGCCAATAGGATACACACACATGATCTGCCATGCCCTAACCTGGCTGCACACTGGACCATCTACCACAACAACCTAAAGAAAAGCTCCGATTACAACACACACAGTGGTAGTGTGACTTCATTCTGCTTTCAGGGTGCCATTATTTCAAATGGCAAATGGTTACTGGCTGCTATTTTAAAGGATCCCTATGTGAAGTTCGGAAGGTATGAGTTGTCTGCACACAGTTCTCAACATGGAGCTAGCAGTTAACGGTGCTAACTCTATAAACAGCGTTTAACAATGTCAAAAGGGCTGACAGAGATACACTTCCATGACACTGTCGTCCATATATCTGCGGTAATGACTACATGAGCAAAGCAGAGGCAATGTGCTAGCCAGTAGGATACACACATGCACATACACACAGACAGACTTACCACAACAAACCAAAGACAAGCTCAGATAACAACACACAGAGGGTGACTTTATTCTCTGCCCAGGATGCAATTACTCCATTATATCTTTACATAGCCAAAAATGGTTTGCTGCTATATTAATGCTAAGAATGCCGCATAGCTCCCTTAAATCTACTTAATTTGCACACTCTGTTTTTTTTACTAGTTTGTGTCAGACATGTTAACTGCTTGTTCACAACAACATTAGGTAGCAAAGGAATTAATTTCTTTGGCTCATAATGAGTGATGTGTTTATGGTTTACGGTTGTTGTTTTTAAGACTAACATCCCCTCATTTGCACCAACAAGGAAAAACAAGGCAGAAATAAAACTGTTGGGGGTCTACTTCAAAACAGGCTGTTGGTGTTTTGCAATGCAAACCCATCTGATAGGTTACATCAAGGAGAAAAGTGCCTCACTTTGTTGTCACTGCCCACAAATTACCGCAGTGATGACAGGAATTTTTAGAGGTGCTCAAAACCACAATTGTTCTATTTCTGCGTGTAAGTGTGTGTGCGTGTGTATTACCTTGAAAAGGGACCGGCAGACGTACTCATACACCATACTCTTCAAGCTGGCCTCCAAAGCAGCAATCCTGGCTTCAGTATTCTCTGCTTCCTAAATACGCACGCATACACATACAGACGCATGTATATATACGTATACACACACATACACACACATGCACACAATGAATGACGGAAAAGGACAATGCTGTACATGTGTCCCTGTGTTATGTCCATATAATTCTAGCTAAACATGAGCTGTTTGTTAGCAGCAATTAAAATGTTTTCTCTCTTTCTGTCACATCAGAGTAACTTGATTGTCTCAGGGCTGTTCAACAGCCAGACACAAAGAAACACATCTAACTTTTGTCCTGTTTCTTCCCTTTCAAACACTCTCATTCTCCTTCTCTCTGATTTACAAATTACCACAGAGAGATCAGACCTGAAGTGCTGGTATTCCTCTTTACATGTATACTATGCAGGAACTGTAACTGTTTGTAAATAATATTGCCCGCAAAGTGGCAGTGTGAAAACCAACCCCATATTCACTCTCCTGGTGGAACAAGCTTTGTCCGCTTGGCATTTCGCTTCACTGTATTTGCTTTTTTAGCGCTGTGTGTGGCACCGGGGTGCTACCTTTTAATAAAGTCCCAACCTCATCCCTGCGCTGTGCCCGTAATCATCCTAAACACAGTTAAATAAGAAGAAAATACAGCAAAGAGAAGCGTCTCTGCAGATAAATATACTGCCAATGGAGGGATTACTTTTGTATGGGCATATACCTTTTTTTTTTTTTTTTTTTTTTTTAGGAAAATCCTGCATTGTATACCTGCAAGTATCTTTTTGTCTAAGGTGGGGCAGCAGTAAAACTGTCCAAAAAAAAGTATATTCAATATGGAATAGAAATAATTCAACATGACGACAATGCTGAACTGAAGAATTAGTGCATCAGAATCAGACAAATAAAAAAGTAAAGCGAAACTGGGGGGGGGGGGGGGATATTTTATGTAAAATCTTCTTTGCACTTTGTGTATGTAGTACAATCACCTAGCATGAACAATGTGTGTGTCTGCTTATGTGTTTATGCATGTGAGGACTGTTCAGTGTGTTATGTCAGACATGAGAGGTTAAAATTCTCCTTCCAGATCTCGGGAACCATCTGCAGCTCGTGGCAAATTAAGAAAAGTAAAGTAAATAAGATACAAAGGGAGAGAGAGTCTGTGAATCAGTGTCGTAATCTGACCACTCTCATTGAATGTGCCCATGAGGCCACATACATACATACATACACACACACACACACACACACACACACACACACACACGTGTCCATGCGCCTACTTACCTACCTACTTACCTACCCGCACAAATGCATGCACGCACACGCGCACACACACACACACACACACACACACAAAACAGTGTTGACCAGCTGCTGCCTGGTGACATTCTTGGATGACAGCGCTGGCTCTAACAACCCACACAGGATTTGGGGAATTAGTGCTCAATCTCTCAACCCAATGTCTGTGTGCCTCTGTGTGTGTTTGTGCTCTGGTTATCAGACAGTGTTTAGGGCTCAGATGGAGAACAGCAGTGTGATAGACAGTCCATGGTGCTGTCCAGCTGCATAGGTCATACTGAGATAAACTCGGTGAAAACAAAAGTGAGCTGTAATAAATCATACTGACCGGAACTGAAGTAAAATAATCTAAAATAATCAAAATGAAGTTAAAGGAATTAAACTCAGTATTTCATAACTACACAGCACTAAACATTCTTGACCAACAAAGTAATAAAGTAGTTCTGCAATATGCCCACATGATTGCACTGTCTTGCTTTCATTTGTACCATTTGTACAAAAACACCATTTTTACAACCAACACAAGAAATCTTGTAGACTAATAATACTTAATGATTTCATGTCAATATTGTGGGGAAAGTTACTGCGCCTGGCCAAGATATAGTTTGACACATAACCCCTTGTAAAGCGACAAATTGTCATTTTACATCTTGTTTTTTGAACAAATTAATCTTTCAATATATAAGAAAAAAAAGATAAGAAAAACAAAAGATAGATGATTTAGAACATTTTGGTTCCTACTTTCTTTTTCTCAACATGCACAGTTTTGCTTTTTCTTGCTTTACTAACCTTTTTTTTTCTCAAATTTGTCTTATAGAAAAGGTAATACTACTGTAACTTTTCTTTTGGTTTGATAACAAAGTAATGATGGCAGACATGGCCCCATAAGTGAGGTCAAAAAACCCATGAACTATGACACAACTATGACATTTTATCAAAAACACTGACAAAGGCACAGCTTACACTTGAAGCAGATCTAAGGAGAGGAGCTTTGCTATTTTACATATTTTCCTATAAATATGCAATTAATTGGCTTTCAAAATCAATGAGTATCTTCTACTACTGTGGAATCAGGTCAAATCTGATCTCACTCAAGCTTTATTTTGTGTAGGTGTGTGACGTTAAGTTGTGTTACTCTTAATGTAAACACTGCCAAACTGAAATGTGAATGTGAAAACCTACTGTTGAATGTGCAAATTAGTGTTTCTGTCTATCTATTTATTTAGTCTAGTTACATTAAGGTATTGATGTCAGTCAATGACATATTATTTTGGAAAATTAAGCAAAAAAAACAAACAACAAAAAAACATAAACACACTGCTGTGCTGGATAAAAATGGAGGTCCTATAAGAGCTGAGTGTCAATTCAGTCACCTTCTTGGCCTGAAGAGCCCTTTGGAAGAGGCGCAGAAAAGAAGCAAGGCTGAAGCGGTACATGTTGTTGATCTTTGACAGGTCTGTGATGACAAAAAACATCTTGCTGGCGCTCTCTGCAAGAGGCAAGTAGGCATCCCTCTCCTAAAATAAACACAGGAGAAATTGAAGAAGAAAGAACAGAGAGAAAGGGGGAGAGAACAGCAGACAGAGAACAGAGGTTTTAGAGAGTTATGCAGAGTACCACAATTTGGATGGATGGCAGGGAAAGGGGCGCAGAAAAGTAGAATAGAAAATGTTAATTTCAATCAAGATGGAAGGACAGAGAGAGAGAAATAAGGGTAGACAACATAAGGTGTGACAAGACAGGAAATGTGAGCAATAAAACAGGGAGGTGCATATGAGAGAGACAGAAACAGGGGGGAGATAATTAAATAAAAGCAACTGAGGAAAGAGTGCAAAAACTGTTCTGGTGTAACACTGCACCCTAGAGGATGATTGTGTAATGCATCTACAATAACTCCTTGCTTGTGTATCTGCGCAATCTGACGTTTGTCGCTGCTTGTCTCACGACTGGCTGACAGTTTAGCTGAAGATTGTTTAAATGAGCTGCAATGTTTGTGCCCATACACGAGATAATACTGCATAATTATAAAAAATAACCCACACTTTAAATTTTAATATAAGTATTGAATGTAAAATGATGATATGTTCCAGAAATTACACAAAAGTATAAAAGTGAAATCATCCTGTATTTGCAGACTGAGAATAAATGTCATTAAACATTCAGCACATTCTGTCTCTGTCTGAATCTCTGACTGTTGTTATCTGTGTACTTTCTCTGTCACGTGCCTCCCTCTACCTGAGTTTCTCTGCTGTGTGCTTGCTCTCTATCTGACTGTTTCACTCTCTTTCTCTCTCTCTCTCTCTCTCTCTCTCTCTCTCTCTCTCTGTCACAGCCCTAAATCTCCATCACTTTTCTCTCTCTTTCTGAAGTAGAAGAGTATAGCAATCATTGTGAGAAGAATGATATTATTACGTTATGGTGATCCAATGGTTAATACTGATTCTCTTCTGACATCACTTTCTCATTTTTTCATAACCAAAACAGCTTTTGAAAATGAGAGAAAACACTTAAAAAGCACTGCAGTGAGGTAGACCAAGAACACAGTTTTTTAGATTCTGTGTGTGTGTGTGTGTGTGTGTGTGTGTGTGTGTGTGTGTGTGTGTGTGTGTGTGTGTGTGGTGTGTGTGTTGTGCCTTAGGTGCAGTACCTGGTCGAGGGATGCCTGCAGCCTGTGTGATTCCAGCAGTGACTCCTGTATCAGAGCGCTGCTTGCTTTGGTCTGGTTCAGACTGTTTATTAGCTCCCTGTTCTCCAGAATATTACCCTGAGCTGTTGCCAGGGTCTGACATGGAAAGAGACACGACAGATGAACAGACAGGCACAAAAAAAGATAAAGCAAAGGTTAGACAGGGGCAGAAAGGGGAGTAATTGATAACTACGAGAGAAGGAGAAAATAGTGGTGGGAGGTACACAAGAAGGAAAAGAGGTTATGTTTTCATGTGCCTATCAACCAGCTGAAATCCGTGATGAGATTAAAGTTGCAGGAACAGGAGTTGTTTCTTAATAGCCTGATGTGGGACCTTTGTTTTAATTTTTTTAGGCTTGACTCACCCATTCAGTGGATTCTACTCTTTGAAACAAACTGATAGAATTTATTTAAATAAATTCAAAAAAATATATGAGAAAGCAGTGGGGCATGGAAATGTCAAGTCAAATATGCTCCTACAATTCTGGAATAATTACATGTCTAGTACCACTGAAGCAGTGACATCCAGCCCTTGGCACTCTCTTTGGCTGTGTATGTCTCTATTTCTCTTAGACTGTGCACAAAAAATATCATTAGGCTGAATGTCTATGTGTCACACTGTCCATCAACTGTGTGTGTATGTTTGAATGTGGAAGTACATAAATTAAGCTCAATGTGATTTCGCCTGGAGGTACAAGGAGCACTATTAAGTATTTGGACTGTAACAATCTGTCTAATGTTTTGGCTCCATATTATCATTTACGTGGGTGTTAAATGACCTAACACCTGCCTACAAAAGTTTTAAGCACACGAGTAAGTGAAAAGAACAAGAACACTCCTAGGGAAGTCCTCTGATGACAGTGGCAGGGTGGTGCAGAGGAAAAAGTACTCCTCCGCCACCACGGAGACATGGGCTCAATACCCAGCAGTGGTGCTTCCGGCTTGGCTGAGTGCTCCATCAAACTCATCTGGCAGTGTTTGCGGGAGGGAAGCCAGTGACAGATCACATCCTTGTTGCAGCACTAGCAACTCCTCCTGCTTGGTCTGATCACACTGTCTTATTCTGTGTACTACACCCTCCTCGAACCAACAGTGAGAGTCAGCAGCAACATGGTCTGCAGTGCAGGGGGAGCTGAGTACAGAACACTGATTTCCTCAACATTGTCTAATGATTATATGTTAATTAAAGCTGCATTTTTATCACTGGAGAACATAATTGTGCTTTTGTGGGTACAGATTCTTAGGGTACTGTAGGGTGCTCCACCTGAAACAATCTACAAGTACTCCAAAGGGTAGAATCCTCCTCAGTTTTGCTCTCACAGTGTATGCTCTATGTCTGCACGCGTACCTGTAACAGTGATTCTTCCAACTGAGCAAGTTGTATCTTCTTGTCTTCCTCTTGTTGGAGCAGTCTTGATTTTTCACTCTCCAATTCTGGCTTCTCCTGCTGGATGGTCAAGGCTAGCAACTAACACAAAGACATGCACACAAAAACAATGCCCACTTCCTTTTTACAGTCCACTGGCATAATCAACACCAACAAAGTGTCAAAAAACAAAGAAAGACTCACATATAAACCATTTACAGGTGGGATATTATAGCAGATTGTAAATGTGCATGTATTTGGGTGTGGGTACATGGGTTACCTGTCCCCGCAAGCCTGCTCTGGTGGTAGTGAAGTTGACCTCTGTAACCACGGAAACAGCATCAGGAGGGATGAAGGGGGTGGGATTACGTGTTGCCAGGAAGAGACGGAAGTCCTCATTGTAATCAATGACCTTGTCTCCTATCTGAACAACATATCTAGGACCTGTGTGTGTGTGTGTGTGTGTATATGTTTTGGAGTTGGAAAAAAAGAAAAAAGAGTCTCTGTTATATACATAACACTGTATCATACGAGCTTGTAACACTGGCCACTTTAAATTATATTTTCATCCTTTTACTTTCTCTTCTACTCTGTCTTCTCAATGTCTGCAATGCAGTGCTGCTATGCCTTTGTCTCACCTCTTTTTTCCATCCTGTTCAGCACTACTTTTAAGTGGATAACTTGGCCTTTCTTACGCTTTCTCTGCCCCCACTCTTTCCAATTCAACTTCAAATAGACAACCACCTCTCCCTGGATGATTCAGAGCCTTATGAATCACCCTCATTTTCTAAGGCACATCCAACCTCTGTTTACACATACCTACAGCTTTAATTGGTATGCAGCTATCTGAGCCAAAATATCACAAGTGAAATCAGAAGAGGGGATTCAACAACAGCCATGCGTGGACATAAGATGTATTTCTGTGCATCTCCTTTTAATTTGAAGAAGTATTTAAGAAGCATTTATCGATTAAAAAAAAAGAATGAACAAAGCAGTACAGAGTGCACCTGTATTCTGATTTTAAATAATAAATATCAATTACCAGTAACTAATATAATAAGTTACTGGTAAATATAATAAGACATACTTTGTGTGTGGATGTTCACATGTGTAAAGAGCATGACCTTGCAAGCAATTGACTATGACTGAACAGGGGTAAAATAATATATTTTTAGAAGCAAAGATTGTGCAATATAAGGAAATCCAATAAAAGAAACCATAATGAAAAACTTTTTTTATGTACTTAAGAGCGCCATCAAATGTCAGCACAAATGGTGTGACAGCTCTATTTTGTCTTTAATTATCTGTATTTATTTACCCGCTTCAAGGTTCACGCTTTTCTTTCCTGAGTCATCTCTAATGCTCCCCAACAGTATGCTCATTACTTCAGCCTCACGTTAGCCATTTACCTCCCTGTTTCTATAGCTCCATTAGCATCAGCCTTGCTCAAATACAGAGTCACGGCAAACTCTTTTTGTGGAAAATAGGAGGGTTTTGATCATAATTGTTTGTTTTTATGGAAGACCTTTCAAACTGCCTTATGTGCTGAAGTGAGAAACTAGTTGACTGAAAAGTTTAATAGGTACCTGGCTCACATTAACTCATTCCAGTTATACCCCTCAAAATGGGATTTACTGGTGCGAAGAAAAGTGGTTTTCAGACAGAGGTGAGAAGTAGGCGTTTTAGTTAGCACTCAGAGGATGGGTGATAAATAATCAATTGGTTTTCTCACACCCAAATGTTGTTGGTGAGTGTGTGCATACCCTGTGCTACGAGGTCCCTCCTCAGCAGTGGGTAGAGCACAGGTTCAACTCCATCCATCTCTTGGATGATAAGGGTTTTTCCAAATCTGACCGCCAGCTCCAGAGATGTCATGAAGTTACTATCCTATAGATACCAGGCAAACAGACACAGAATTGTAAGAATACTTTAAAGTCCAGTGTTGGTTGGTGAAAGTACTCATTTAGAGAAAGGATTTATTGGTAACTATTAAAATAAAAAATAAAATCTGGTTTTCTTTTGTTTCAGGTTGCTTGAATGAAAGCCTATAACTACCAATGTTTATTTTCTTCACAAATAAAAAACATATAAAGATGTAAGACCTCTTACACATTAATGTATGTGACTAACAATACACATAACAAACTGGGAAAAGAAATAAAATACAGTAAAATACAGTTTGATTACACAACAAAATGCCACAGACTTCCCAAGTTTTAAGGGAGCGTGCCACTGGCATGATGACTGCAGGAATGTCTACCAGGGCTGTTGCTCGTGAACAAGTTGTTCATTTCACTACCATGAGCTGCCTACAATGTTGTTTCTGCAAATTTGCCCGTACATCACAACCGCAGACCACAAATAGCCACACAAGCTCATGACCTCCACATCCAGCTGCCCAAACAGCTGATGCAACAACTGGTTTGCACTGAACTGAAAAATTTCTGCACAAACTGCCAGAAACCGTCTCAGGGAAACTCATCTGCATACTTGTCACTTCATCACGGTGTTGACCTGAAAGCAGTTCTTCATAGTAACAAACTTGTGTGATTGTCACGCTGGTAGGATGTACTGCCAAATTCAGGGAAACAACATTCGAGATGGCTTATGGTATAATCTTTTCATTTACAGACAAGATGATGAAAATGGTGCACAGCTCATGTCAAGTAATACCTACAGTATCTTGTGCCTGGTGGACAGAGCAGTGATAACAGTGACTTATAAAGTAGTATGAGACAAAGGAGATATTCAATCTTCTAAAGAGCACTGTGTCAAAAAAATCTAAATCACTGCTCTAATGGTGTAATAAATAATGACACTTATTTTGCAGATGCTAACTAGTGATTAGTAAGTAATGAGTATTACAGTCCAGCATTGATTAAAGTAGTCATATCATATTTTAAAATCAACCACTGGATAGATCGAGGAGAAAGGTAAAGGTGGCTTAATCATACGCTCTGTCAAACAGTGGTGGCAACTAATGATAAATAAGGGTATACTAATGGACTTAAAATAGACTTGGAGCCATCAGGCAAGAAGAAGATCAATCAAGTACAACTAATGAAACACTTCAAAGAAATGTTTGACAGCAATTGCTTTACAGGCTCCTGCAGACATAAAAGTTACCTTACTGTTAGGTTAGATGTAGGGCTGATTGATTTTTAACTAGTGTGCATGTGTGCAGGAAAATGAGTTTGCAAACCCACAAGGATAGTTAATGACCTCTATTATGTGCAAGATATGTGTGTGTGTGTGTTTACCTGTTGGTTGATGACCTCTAGTCTGTGCTGTTGGAGATGTGTACGTAGCCACTCTGTAGCTCGGCATGACGGGTCGATCAGGAACGGACAGGCAACACTCTGAGTACATAATAATGATAAAGAATTGTGTTTCAGCTTAAGTTGTTTTAGGATGGTTTTACTTTAAAAAAGACTCAGTCACAGAAGAAAAGGAGATGTGTGTGTGTGTGTGTGTGTAATTCAGTCCTGTCTCACTGCTGTCATGCTTATCGACCAGCGTCACTCCTATGCCAAGCAAAGGAATGAAGTCCACCACCCCTTTTTCATCCTGTGCTCTTCCATTTCATGGTCTCTTGCTCAAAGATTTTTCCCCTCAAACCCACCTATTTGTCTGTTTATTTGCCCCTGCCTTATCTTACTCTACCTACTGATAGAAGTTATCATGGTCTGATTTCTTTTGTATGTGTGTGTGAGCCATGGTCATCTATACATTTATACAATCTATGTCTTAAACAGTCAGCAACTAACTCGGTACATACTTCATTTGCTACTATTAATGTGAAAATTTTAATGCTGCAGCTTCCTTAATCCTCTTTGTAGATCTGTACAAAGACGCATGACTGACTGAAATAACTTAGTTTTCAGTTTTCCAATAAATACTAGTGTGTTTAAGTGAAAACAAACAAAAGAAACAAGGGTTCCAAACAGGTTTTCCTTAAAGGCTGAGGCTCTACCCAGAACCACTTGCAGCTGAAGAACGTTTTTTAAAGAACGGGTTCTTTGCAAGACTATGGGTTCCGTTATGACCCCCTATCATTCAAAGAACCTTTTTGGAAGAAAAAAGTACTTCAATGATTGTTGAAAGCATGGGTGTTGAAAAATTCTCACCCTCAAATATTCAAATGTTTACCAATGTTTCAAGTGGTAGTTTCAAATGTAGATGTATCTGAAACCCCCTATTATATTAATTCTTTTTTATGTTCTGATTGTCCACCTATGAATAGCTGCTAGGATATTTATAACATTTCAACAGCTGTAGATGTTTTATAGATTATCCATAGATTATATGTGACAAATCATGAACATACCCACATTTTCTCAGAATAAATTAGTTGAACTTCAGCTTGACCTGAATCACTGAGTATATGTCATAAATTGTTACATATGCTCGACAGATAAACATCTAAAGTGAAAAGGTTACATTTTTTAATTTTGAGTTAAAAATACTCTATAAACAATTTGTAGGTGGAGTATCAAAATAAAGTTTTAACTTTCACAAAATCTCCACCCCTAAAAACATAGTTGTGAACCATGCTTGCTGTGAGCTGTACTGGACCACAGCAGCCCCGCCCCTTTAGGAGCTTCAGGGTGCCCAAGGCTGCTGGACTTGGCTGCCTTGGCCTCAGGGAAACTTGTTAAACTACAACCATGGTTAGTGGAAGATAGAACTACGCAGTCAGTTACTTTTTTTTAGAGCTCAATAGGTGGCTTCAAAAATAAAACCTTTGAATATAAAAGGGTTCTCAGTAGAACCCCCTGGTTGGGCTTTTGTTTGCAACCCCAGACTGTGGAAAGGTTTTGTATAGAAAACCAAGGGAGGGTTCTGGGCCATTACACCATAGAAGGGTTCCAGGTAGAATTTTTCATGAGGGGTTCTAGTAGGAAACCTTCACAGATGGTTCTAGGTATAACCTTTTATGCTGGGTTCGAGGGAGAACCCTCTGAAACCTTTATAAAAGGTTCAACCATAAACCAAAAAAAAGGTTTTCCTATGGGGACAAGCTTAAGAACCCTATATGGTTCTAGTTAGACCATTATTTCTAAGAGTGTATATGACAATCTTTACAAACTTGTAACGGAGTCACACATACACAGACAGTGACAGAAATAAAGAGGCTATACTAAACTAAGTGGGAGCTATAAGGATGAATGATAGAACGACTTCTTACCCGTAATTTGAGTTCATTGATCTGGAGGCAGCAATGGTAAAAACAAAACAATACAGACAAATGGAGGACAGATGAATGGCAACGAGGGCAGAATGCTTGATATGACTATCAATATGGAGGTTGGCTGTGACAAGTACATGCTGTAAGACAAATACATACTGTAAGCTGATAGTTTGCAATAACTTCAGCCAGACAAAAACTAAAAGAAGTAGTAGAGATGGGAATTGATGATTTAATTAATTTGATAACAAAGGACATTCTGAGTCAAAGCAGAATTTTAATCAAGGGAATTAAAACAAAAATGAAGAGATTGATGAGATTCGACAGACAGGCAAATGGATGTCTAACCTGTAGTATGACAAGTGCATTCTCCATGGAGAGGTCATCAGAGGGCAGCCCTTGACTTTTCCAGATCAACTGCTCACTCTCCGAGCACAGGAATGACCGCAAGTCAAACTCTGATTTAAACACACAAAAAACAAATTTGTAACAAGTTATTTGTTGCTTTTACATTTGCTCACAGAAAACAGTGTTGGCAATTTTTACACAAACCCCACAGATACTGGCAGTCATTCCCAATCCCTTAATGCGTCTAAACACATTATACTATACTTAAAGTGGGGTCACTGGGTAATCTTGACAACTAATTTGTGGGTAAGCCATTGAACGGACATAGGTATTTAGAAACAATAGGTGGTCAACGCAGCTGTTTAGGATTTACATGGACATTTGAAGCCCTATGGGAAAGAGGTTGCCAAGCAGAATTATATGGTCAGAGCTATTAGTAAGACAACAATTAGTGCTGAAAGAGACTGCACACAGTTGACAGGTTTATTTTTGTGGATGGAATATTAATATATGAAAAGAAGAGCTGACAAATTAAGGTGATTATGCTTGGCAGATGAGAAGTGCAATCCAGTGATGTAAAAAAAAAAGAATTATCGGGCACTGTAATTCTTATTGAGTGAGTGTGGGTTTTTTTTCTAAGTTTGTACATGTTGGATTACTCACATGGTTAAATAAAAGGCAAATAAAAGATAAAAGGCAAAACATCAACATGAATAAAAAGTCAGGCAGTTTGCTGTAAATTACACACTTGGAGTGTGTAATTTACAGCAAACGTTACTAATGGTTACTAGTTGAAAGGCAAGTTTGATATTTTTTAACAAGGACTCTATTTTCCCATGTTTTGATAACTAATAGAAACAACAACTTGGTCCAGTGTTGATTTAGAGCACTGCAGCTGGCAGCTACGATAAAGCAAATACATAACATAATCACTAAACTTATGGAAAAGCACCCCTACAGAGACAGACCTTTTTGTCAAGGAGCAAGATCTTTTCTCGCTTAACCAGAAAAAGCCCCAAAATCAACATCACCAGTTCCACCAGACATTAACAGTATTTCTAGCATGTATAAACCCAGTGCATATTCACATCTAACTGGGTGAATTAGGCTTTTATTTCAATCAAACCAGAGGTGGTGAATGTTGGTACAGTATAAAGATAAGCCACGATGGGATCTTTGAGTTTTATTTTATTTCTGTCAACTTTGAAGTGTGTTCTATGATGATATGATTACTGTTTATTTATACAGAGTCCGATTGGTTGAGCAATAGTGATTTCAGGGGTGTTTCTGGTTAAACAAAAAAGATCTTACTTTTAACGAAAAGGTATGTGTCTGTAAGGATCCTTTCCATAAGTTGTCATACATGTCAAATAAAAACAGAGCTCGCCAGTGGCAAAAAGAAGCACTTTTAATGGATGCCAATTGACGTTGGGAATATGCCCCGAATAGTTACATTGCAACAAGTTTTGCAGCTGCTGGCTGTAGTATTTTTGCTCAATACTGGACCAATTACAAAAATAGTTGTTCCTATTAGTAATTTAAACACAAAAACATTGGGAAATAGGGTCCAGGTTGAAACACACCAAACTTACCATAAACTACTTAGACTTTGATCAAGCAAAAAAGAAAGAGCTGTGGGACTTATTTCAGCGCTCTTATTTTGTAAATCAGGAGAGTGCAAGTGCTGTTTATGTACTATATGTATCACCACAGGATTTGTGCCAGGTGTGGGTAGAAGTGTGTCTGTGTAGGCTGTTAGCACAAGAGCTGACATATGCTGGTGCTAGTGTATTGGCTGTAAGAATTAGTAGTATTATGTTTACTCTGTAGTCCAGATTGAGCCATCCAGGTCTCTAGGCAGTGTCTTCTATGGTCCTCAGGAGCTGCAGACAGATAGGTGATGAAGGCTGCAGCAAGCATGGCCCTCATAGGGAGCGTATCCAACTCATTTTTTATCTCTGACATCTGTTTGGACGAGAGACAGGGATTTCATTAAGGTTAAAAATATATATATATAAAGGAGGAAGACAAAGTGGGATGAGCCCCTTTTTGGCCTTTTACTTTCAACATTGACAAATATTAAAACAAACAACTTATTTGAAATACAGAGTGTAACTACTACAAAAGCAATGACAAGGAAATGGCTTTATATTATCATTATATATTATCTTAAATGCTGAACACCCCATGTTCTATATTTGTTTTAATTGTTTCTACCTTGTAAAAGTACTTAACTAAAGATGACTGTATGATTGTTGCTAATAAATGAAACCAAATAAACAAAATGTCAAAAAAAGAAAAGAGGAAGACAAGAGGGAAGGGAACCACAAAGATCGGGAGGAACTAGTAGAAAGAATGTAACGAAAGGGTAGGGATGAAAGGTGAGAGAGATGGAATAAAACCAGAAATTTAAGCAACTTAATAGTAATAATAATAATAATATCAACAACAATAATAAAATACTATTATTACTACCGCTACTACTGTTAATAATAATAATAATCGATTTTATTTGTAATGCAATCTACAAACAAGTTGAAAGCATGGGAGTAAAAAAAATACAGATAAAAACAACTAGCATAAAAGCATATTTAAAAGTCACAAAAAATATAAACATAACAGCAAGTAGAGAAACCAGCAAGAGGTTACTTAAAAGGCATAGGTCCTGGTAAAAAGGATTTAAGTCCTTTTTGAAGAGTAAGTGGTGGGAACTTGACCCATGTGGGCATGCAATGTGACCCCTCATTCACTCTTCCAAATTGAGAAACCCTAAACTCAAAACAGTTAATAATCCAAAAATGTCTGCAATGGTTTGTACGAGAACACAAGATAAACTAACAAAAGTAGGAACGCGCACACACTCAATATGAGCTAATGTGACAATACTGCAGTAATTTCTATGTTGATCAGGATTCCTTTGAGTCTAGCAGCATGTCAGGAGATCACAAATGCACAAGTTTGGCGAATAGCTATGCATCATCAGACTTAATTGTCAAGTCTTGTGACCCCTGAACGCTTACATCTGTGGCTACAGGCTTTGTATTCTCTGGTCTACTGTACTGTCACACACCCTGCCATGCTCTACACTTGAACTCCAATATGCATCTATTTTTGCACCACTTACTCTGTATTTGTTCTCCCCTCTCTCTACATGGCTCCCCATCCCATGAAACACTTCAATAACTTAGAGGCATTAACATATAGGGGAACGCAGCTTCTGCAGAGTGTGCAGAAGAGTTGAAGTGTGTACGTGTGTGTATGGAAATACGTGAGTAGAGAGTAAACTGTCTCTTTGGTGCGGGCCTTGAAGGAGGCAGTGAGTGTGTGTGTGTGTGTGTGTGTGTGTGTGTGTGTGCATGCGGATGTGTGTGTGCGTCAGGAAGAGATTGAGTGTTTTAATTAAGGTGCAGACAGATGCTGCAGAGAGGAGCAAAAACAGCCAGAAGGGACCCAAGACAGCAGGATACATCCTCCTGTCTCTCTCTCTCTCACTCACACACACACACACACACACACACACACACACACACACACACACACACACACACACACACACTTCCTGTTGCTCTTACATGGTAAATGAGCTTCTTTCCTAGTAAATGTGTATAACCTCCCACACCAACACACACATCAACACACCCATATATCAAACTACCTGTGCGTTCCACCGCGTGTGTTCTCCGTCCAGTTGCGATATGAGCTGCTGAGCAGCAGTGATAGTGTCCTGAGCTTTTGTCACCTCAGCCTCCAACTTGGCTGCCTCTGTCGTATGACACTGAAACCTGAGGGACAGAGTTAGGAGGAGGAAACCAGATCAGTAAGTAGGTAAATGTGTTTTGTGTGTGCTCATTGGAGATTTCTTAGACTGACATTCTGATATTTGTTTAATCTAACAAAGACATATTAAAGAGATTGAAAAAATAAACTTCTCCAATGTTTAGCCCTTTGAAACCTGGATTGACATCAGTTTTCCTGTGCTGTGTTCAGATGCTGTTCACAAGCTATTTGACCCTTTGAAACCTGAGCAGATTGGTTTGATTTCTTTCTAAAACATGGGGAAAAAAAGCAAGACCAACTTGGCAAGAAATGTCCCATAAATTGCAAGACACTAGTAAAAGGTGAAACAATTTGTTTTGAAAAAGCAGGTAGGATTAGAAAATTATCCCAAAAATGCAAAAGTGTCCAGAAAACTACATTCACAATTAAAATAATTTTATCTTTAATATTATGGTGCAGAAAAAATAATATATTCTTGCTTGTAATCGTTTTACTCTTTTTTGGGGGTTATTTTCAGGTAATTTTCTTTTAACTTTTTTAATAATTCTTTGCTCATTTTGGGCCACGTCTTGTTAAGTTCTCCTCAGCCTTACCCCATGTTTTTGAAAGACATCAAAACAATTTGCTCAGGTTTCAAAGGGTTAAGTCATTTGTAGCTTCTTCAGTGTTGCTGAAAGTAGATTACGAATCTGTGCACATGGCATGAAATCTGACAGACAATACAGTGTAAGGTGGTGAGGTGCGGTGAGGTGCGGTGAGGTGCGATGAGGTGAGGTGCGGTGAGGTGAGGTGAGGTGTGGTGAGGTGAGGTGAGGTGAAATGTGGTGAGGTGAGGTGAGGTGAGACTACAGAGGAGGAGAAGAGTGGAGAAGAACGTAATGGCCATAAAAATGATTGTATGAACAGAGATGGATAGAAAGATAAATGGCTGGACTGACAGGTGGAGAAAGCAAAGGTTGAAGATTTGGAGGAAAGAGCAACGGAGAGAGCAGAAGAGCACACTTGCAGTGTGAAGTCCACCTTTTCTGAACTATGACCTGACGAGTAGTGAGACTGGCCAATGTCCAGCAAGATCAGGATAGAAATGAGCTCCCTCTTTAGGTATTATTGATTGTTTATATCCTTGTTAATGTAACTCCATGATGGAGGAATACAGGTGGCAGAGAAGAAAAGCAAAAGGAGGCCGACTGCAAAAAGTGTATCACCACATTAGCTTTACAGGCTAATTGCAAACTGCAAACTGCATCACTGCCAGTCATACCTGCTTTTTATCACAGCTTGAAAAAAATTTCGCTCTGCTTAAACTAAACTAATGTCATGGCCCAATTTTTATGCATCATGAGGGAATAATGGAAGAATTCATATATTCATACTGGTTATTATGAAAACGTTATAAGGGTAATACATGACAAGGTGAAAATCATTACATTTGGTGACAGATGAAATACAGGGGAAATGGAAGGATAACAGGCTGGAAGAATAGAGGGAAAGTTGGAAGGAGGCTTACTTCTCTTTCAATTCATTGACTCTGGCTCCAACAGAGTTAAGCTGGTCCTCCAGCTTATTCTTCCTACTCTCCGTCTTCCTCAGGTTCCTGGATACATACACACAAAAACACAGAAAGGTATCATGTGTGTTTCTATGAGTATGTAAAATTTCATGTACATAAAAGACCATAAGTACACACTGTCAAGACCACTAGCTCTTTGACAAGCCTCCAATCATTATGAAGTACAGCTTTAAACAGCTTAAGACAGTTGTGTCAAAGAAATCAATCATTCTTAAGTGTTTCTTGGAGTGGTGTGTGCATGTGTGTGTTCCTACTCCAGTAGTCCGGCCTGCTCTCTCTCCAGTGGCTCTATCCTCTCTAGGACGTGGGAGTATTGGACATTGGCTTTGACCCAGGCAGCCAGGGGAGCAGCTGCTGCACTTGCACGCTTTGCATTCTGACCATAAAAACATCACATGTCAGAATCAACTCAGTCATTACAATAGCCACAATACCATCTTTATCCAACAAAAAAATAAAAAATAAAGCGGTTTATAGCATCCACCGGTCATGCATCTAGTCTAATTCTTATTCTGCCCAAGAGGCAAGCTAACCTTGGGATCGAAGGAGGCCTTGTTTCTGTTGAGTAGCTCTTCCACACTCTGGCGAATCTCAGGGGTGATGTTCCGCACCTCAAATGTAGCTATGTCCTCCCTCACACCCCGCTTAGCAAGAAAGCTTCAGAGAAAAGAGAAAAAAGAAAAAAAACAAGAAAGAGAGAGAGGATTGGACATGAGCAGGTGAGAAATAAAGCAGCGGAAAAAAAGATACACACACAAACTGGATGTGTGTGAGAGTTTGATACATGTCATGGCAATGAAGCAAAGTCAGGAAGTTAAAGAGACAGATCATTAGAGAGGGAGACAGAATAAAGTGACTTTTTATGCAGAAAATGAGGAAGTTAATGTTAATTCAAGCCTAAAATTATGAGACTTAAAGTTTTTTTCATCTCTAATTAAGCGCAAACAGTTGAAATTTATTCTCTTTGTTACTCATAAAGAGCGCGCACCCACACACACACACACACACACACACACATACACGTCACCCTCGTTCACTCTTTGTTACTTGCAGTGCTCAGAGTTGAGTCTGCTCACCCAATTAACATGAGTCATTAGCAGGGCAGAATGATTTTTGTCTGTCTGATCCCCTCTAAAGGTGCCCACGGCCAGATGAGTGATTTTTACCAAAAGCTAAATTTAAATCAACAGTGAAACACAAAGGAATTGCGTCGACACAGTGATGCAGCATAATTGCATGAACACATGAGACACACATAAAAAAACCATATTTTAACATATTTATAATTTAAAATAGTCTGCATAAAATACTATACCACAACTTTTTTGACACCTGCTTTTATTTCTCTTCAGCCATGTGAATAAGTGTTGGGAAAATATCTATCTTTGAACACAGCTAAAAGTCGAAAAGAAATGGATGTTTTGGGGGACTTTACAAAAAAAAAAACTTTTACAGATAGTACTTAAAATCTCACATCTCTTCTCTCCCTCTCCTTTCATAGCTGCGCAAAGCCTTTCAACCTCTTCCTCCTCTGTCCCCATCCATCTCTTGACACCCCTATTACCTCCTCACACCTCTTTTTGGTAACCCACAAGGTGTTGCAGATCCTCGTCAGCTTAATTACTCCCAACGGCGTAACTCTCGCCTCATCTATCTATCTATCCTTCTTCTTCACCCCCTGTCCTGTCTATCCTTTTACACATTCTTCAATTTTCTCCCCGCTCTCACCTCTTCATGCTGACCCAGGAGGTGTCGAAGATGCCCATCAGTCTCAGTACCCCCTCCAGGATGTCTCTGATGACATCAGGGGGCATGCGGAGAGAGCGGATCTCAGACAGAGCTTCGGGCTTGATGTTTCCAACTGCACGCTTTGCTTCATCTACCAAAGGCTAGAGGGCAGCAATGGTAAGGGGAGGGAGGGATGCAGAAGTAAAGAAGGGATAAGTTCAGCTAGGATGGGGAGTATAGAGAAGGTAAAGGGCAGCTGTATGTGTGAGTATTTCTAGTAACTGACATATGTCATACCGACTGCAGAAGTCAAACTTACCTGCACTTCCTTCAGCTCATGATCTATTTTGGCCTTTCTCTCTTCAATCTTGGACACTTCTTGAGCCATCTTCCCTTTAATCTTTTCCATTTCTGTCTTCTGGTCACTGGCGTTCTGGAGAACCAAAATGATCATGTGACGATCATTGTGTTGGAAAAAACAGCCTTCAGATGCTTCTTTTCACTTCACTTTCACTCTGCATTCTACTTGCTTTAACTTGAACCTGGACAAGTGTTAATGCTGAGACATGTGTATGGGAAAAAAATGAGAAAACAAGCCTTTCCCCCATCAATCAACGCTTGGTTGAAGAGTTTATACAACTTGCTATTAAACAAGAAAACGTGAACCCTTGACCTAAAGATGCTTCAACTTTAACCTATCTCAATAACTTTTGAAAATGCTAAAGACTCTCTTTTTTCAGTACTTCATTTCTGAGATGCATCAGAGATACAGCCAAGTTTTCCTCTGAGTAAAGATAAAAGATTTGGTTTAGGAACAGTCAGAGCAAGACACATCATTGAGGATGAAAAGACTGAGAAGATAAATGTTTGGCAGCATCGTTTCCAAACACTTCCTCTCAAACCTCTGTATCCTTAGAATCTATCCATCTTATCACATCTCACCCAAAGCTAATCTCTTCATTGACTGTCTCCTTATCCCTCCAATTCCCTCCCTGTCAAGCGTTGACCCCTTCCTAAATTTTCTTTATTTCCTCTACCAAATGTCATTTTCCTTTCTACTCCATTGCATCCACCTCTGAGTGTTTCCATCTTCCCCAAGCCTCTATCACTCTTCCTTCTAGTTTGTTTCCACTCCTCATCTCTTTGTTCAAGTCCTCCTCCTTTTTTCCCTCCCTGCTGTCTCCATCTCTACAGGAGACATAACTGCTACAGCCCAAAGGGACAAGTCTAGTCGTTAATTATCACTCTGCAAACTGACTTTGCTGACAGTTTTTCTTTCTCTTGTTTCTAGTTTCCTCTCTCTCTCCCTTTCACTCTGTCTCCCTAAAGAAGCAGATTCCCCACAGAGAGAAAGACAGAGGGATATCATAACTAATGAAGAGGGTTCAGATTCCTCCACTCATCTATCCATGCACCAATCCATTCTCTAGACAAAGCAAGCATGAGGAAATGGAAATGCGGTTATCAGGAGATAGAAAACAATTGATGAGAAGTCATAGAACAAACAAATGCTCATAGGCACACAAACTGAATAAATAGCATCTTCACAGCAGGGGAGACACAGTCATGGAAGAGAAGAGAAGAGAAGAGAAGAGAAGAGCAGAGCAGAGCAGAGCAGAGCAGAGCAGAGCAGAGCAGAGCAGAGCAGAGAAGAGAAGAGAAGAGAAGAGAAGAGAAGAGAAGAGAAGAGAAGAGCAGAGCAGAGCAGAGCAGAGCAGAGCTGCAGTGAGAGTTCAGTGGAGGATAGATATAACTTGGAGGAGACATGAAACCCTGCAGGACCGCTGTCCTGCCTGCCACTGAGTGTCACAGTTACACACACTGACATACACACAGTCATAAACACACCTACACACACAAGCGCGCACACACCTGCATGGATGTAGTTATTTCCTGCAGGGCAGAATCTGCCTCCTGTTGTTTAGTCTTCAGCAGTGCACTCTGCTCTGCAGCCCGCCTCTTCAACTCATCCACCAATGCTTTAGCTTCGTTCAGCTTAGACACACCTGCCTGCAGACACAAGTCAAACATAAAATGTGAGGGACATGAAATATGACTCTGATATATAAGAAAGAAAAAAGACTTGAAAATGTTATCAATGCTCTGAATTTTTAGGGCAAATGCACACCAATAGCACTGCACTTCCACGTAAGATAAGCCTTTATTTATGTTTATTGGAAACATTCAATAAATTAATTAATCAAGACAGACTGTTGTACATAGAATTCAGAGATTTTCTGTGCTTATCACTTTGGTAAAATCTTTTAGAAAAAAAATATTCTTCTGCAATTGTTTGCCAATATAAGCCTGGCCTGATTTAGTGCTGAGTGACACTTGAAAGTTGGGCCAGTGCTTAGTCTGTTTTCAAGCAGGAACAAAACAGCAGCCTGGTCACAAACTTTCACAAACTACTGCTAAAGAGTACCCTAAAATATGTTCCTAAAAACATTTGAGGGAGCAAATAGTCAATGTAGTAACAGAATCTTGATTCATATTTGATCAGTGCTGCCTAGTTTGTAACTTTTCAAATCTGGATCTGTGACACTCAATTATATCAAACTTGCCCCATAGTAGATATATGGTTTTGATTTGCACAGCCCAGGACAGGCCAGCTGGAAAACAGTCTGAATAGAAAGATGACCAGATGCATCCGCCAGAGAAAATGAAACAAGAACTCGCAGATTCATCCAGTTTCCAGGCTATGTCAATACATGAGGTTTGCATGAGGTACACGCTACTAATGACTGTTTTTTGTGTACTTCTACGTAACACATAAATACAATATCTGAGCTTCACACCATAAGTTATTCTTAACTGCCTTAAAAAACAGCATAGTTTAACTTTTATAATTCGAGGTACATCAAAACTTTTTTTTTCTTTGGCTATCTTCTAAATAAACTTATGGGAAACAAACACTTGCTGTGATTACTTTTCCATGCATCTTAGTTCTTTCTGCATATGGACCTTGTAATAAATCTGATATTGTACCTGCAGATGCTGTTGTCGTGTTGTAAGCTGGCTCTGCTTGCGGCTAAATATTGCAGTGTAAACATGCAGAAAGGCCATGTACTGGCTGGGTGTTGCACCATGTTCTCTGCATGACTCATGGACCATCAGGAACAAACGGCACAGATCTTCCCGGGCAGACCCTGCTGAGAGCAGAAGGGGAGGAAGACTGTGAGCAAAAACTGGTTTAAATTTAGGAGGTCACTTTCACAACAGTAAACACAGCCAAACACAGCTAGAAACAATGTTAATAAGCTTCTGAGTTATTTCCCCGAAAAGATTATGACAAAAAAATGCTTGTACTTTAAAGGTGCTAAATTAATGGTTACCTAACCATTCTGCCAATGGTTGAAACTTTTGCCTAGATATCTGTACGCAATTTCCATCTTTTTGAAGTTGCATTACTAAGACTGTAATTATGATAACTGGAAGACTGTCAGATTAATTTAAATGTCTACAAACTACATTCACAGGACAGCAGTACTATGACACTTAGGGACATGACAGGGATGCCCTACAAAAATAACGTCATAAATAAATAACAAACATAACATAAATAACACAGTCACACAATTAAAAAAAGTTATCTAATCAAGGTCATTTTCAAAAAAATTTTAATTTGCTTTGCGTAAATGTGCTCCTACCTGAGCTTTTCCCCTTTGCGCCCTTTTCTCTTTCATTCTCGTCCCCTGTTCCTTCTGTCTTTGACAGCAGCAGCTCAGGAATCTGACAAGGTGCAGGTTTACACACAAGATGTGAAAGTTGGATAGAAAGCATTGACACATGCATTAAAAACTTTCTTATCTCACCCGCATTTTAAAAAATGTGTCAAGTTTTTGATTTTAAATTTCAGTTACCACAGTTAAGCAAATATACTTTTTCAGCCCTGCAGCAACAGGGTCAGTATTGAATATGAAGCCACTGGATACGTGTAAACCGCACATGTATCTATGGGGCAACGGCAGAGATGTTATAAAAGTCAGGGCTGCTAAAGTCTTTCTTTTTAATGCTCCTGAGCGTAGAGTACAAAAATCACCATACTGCATACTCTAAACAGGACTCATTGATTTTAAATACTGGTGTGAAGTTTATCAGCAAATGTGGATATATCTGCTTTTGATCTTGTCACTGTACTTGTCACTGACCTTCTTCATGCTGCTCTCAGACCATCCTTCCATCCACTGAACAGAACACTTGCGGTAGAAAGCAGGGTTGCTCTCACAGTTGATGGTGAAATTA
This sequence comes from Plectropomus leopardus, assembly GCF_008729295.1. NCBI lineage: Eukaryota > Metazoa > Chordata > Actinopteri > Perciformes > Serranidae > Plectropomus > Plectropomus leopardus. Next base: position 14,089,490 of record NC_056467.1, on the reverse strand, counting down.
GAGTTGGAGCAGTCCATGATCAGAACTATATGGAGGTTTTGCTGGATTCCTTAGTTGGTGTGATACAAGGGAGTAGCACAATAGTTAGGGAATGAAAACAGTGGAGGAGTTAATCACAAAATGTTGTTTGAAACAGCAAATCAGCAAAAATTTAAGATAGTAAGGGGCGATGTTAAGGCAGGCTCTAGTGTTTGTGTTGCTGATATTGTCCCTTTTAGCTTGTACCTCCCTGAAAGAGTTGGATAATAAAGGTGAACAGGGAGTAGTAAGTTTACTTTGACAATAATAGAGTCACTGATTGAATTCTCTAACAGCAACCTTAACCTCAATGACACTTCACTATTTTTACAGTAAACACACTCGTGCACAGCAGGGAAGCAGAGAAATGGGGTCTGATACAGACACAGAGGAGAACAGACAAAATAATTAGTGAAAAGAAATGACAAGTTGTAGACTTTTACAGTGAAAGGAAGATCAGAGTACCACATATACCACATATTAGAGAACCAGCAAAACTAGAGATCATCTTCCAATGGGATCACACCAGGCGCAATGCTGATCCAGGACTTAAAATGAATTGCGGGCAATGGCCCCTTTCCTACTTCCTACCCACAAATTCTACAATCATTTTCAAGCTCATTAGCTTTCATTGTGATCTCAGTTTCACGACTGTATCTTGCATGAATCTGCTATCACAGTGACAAAATACGTACACTGACACTTGGCAAAGTAAGCAAAACTACTTCTGTGGTCGTTCCCACTACAACAGGTGTCTTCAGGACCACATTTTGATGACACACATAGACTCATAGGGTAAAAACAATATCAGTCCTGCTGTTGGGGCTGGTAATAATCAATAATGGACAGACAGGAAGAGGGACTGTGCTGCCAATAAATATACAGTACTACTAACTGTAAGAAAAGTAATTGTAGAGTGGTCCAGTGAATCCATCCTGGGAAGCAGCATCTTTGAGGGAGGATAGAAGAGGCTCCAGTTCTTCTGGGGTGTACAGACCTGGAACTTCACCTGAAACATAACACATGCAAACACACACTGAAATGTTAGTATCCTTACACACTTGAATCTCTCAGAAGAAATTAAATACAAGACGGTTGAACCAGGACGCATAAAACTGAAACCTTTGATCGGTGCAGCATAGCTTTTGCTAAATTTACCAGTGCATTGTTCACATTCAGATGCAGACGATGCATACTGACAAAACAAGGGCTGCAATGAGAATGTGTCTGAACTGCAAAAGATTCCAAGCACACATTTAGTATAAAAGCAAGAAAGAACACACATTTTATTAACTAATATTTGAAATGTACTTCCCAAAATGTTCAACATTTCCTTTAGTACTAACATTAACCTAATCCAAAATCTAACCTTAACCCTAAAACTAAGCTGTAACCTCTTCAGGTCAAAAAAAGTCATATCTGTTGTAATTAAAAATGGGAGAAATGTATAGCAAATATGCAAACACAACACACACCTGAAGACAGCAGGCTGTTGACCATCTCCAAGAAAGCTGACTGAACAAACTGATAATCTTCCAACAGCAGAACCACCTGTTGACCCTCCAAACCTGCCAGCTGCATCACCTACCCACACAGTATGAATACATATACATTTTAGCTCTGTATATCAAAATCATGAAAAAAAAAAAACAACAAAAAAATTGATAGAATGCTGTCAGAAAGATAATTAAAAAGCTTACCATACAATCTAAATAAAACTAAGAGCATTAACATGATTAACCTGGCACAATTTCAAACCAGTTAAGCCAATAAACACAACAACCCACTCTTACCATTTTGAGATCATTGCTGAAATGCTTAAGGCTATAACCCCGGGAGATTTTGGGCGTGAACAATGTGTATCCATGCATGTGTGACACCAGGCACGTGGCTGTGTGCCGACCCACGCCGCTGCGACCCGCCAGAAGCAGAGAGCCACCGGGTCGGCTCAGGACGCGATCCACCCTGGATACAAAGTCACACACTTCCCAGAACAGGAGAAGATCCAGCTCCCTGTTATCACGGCTGTACTGCCCTACTCCCTAAAGGGAGCAAAGGAAGGAACGCACACAAGTAAGGAGCTGCACCATAGACATTTCAGACCAATACAATGAAATGACATTAAGAGCACAACGAAACACAATCACATGGATGAGACACACACAAAAAAACACAGCAGCAGATAAAAGAAGCAGGAGTATTCACATGCTGAAATGACTAAGGTAAAGCTGCAATAGCAATAGGTAAAAGAAGAATTACTACATGAGTATTGCATAATAATACTTATACAAATACTAATGCTAATAATCATAAATGAATAGTGTAGGAAATCAGGAAAGGAAAAGTTGCATTTAAGTACTACAGATGTATTTAGTTGTATTTAGTTACAGCATACGTGTGCACACTTAATTCAACAAGCCCAACCGCACACAATCAGATAACAGTTCCTCATCATGTACCTTCTGTATAACTTGTTTTAGGTCAGCAGAATCCAGACGTCCAAGTTGTTTACCATGAGGAGGTAGAGACTGGCCTGGAGCCATTACAGCCCCATCAGAGGCTCCCCATGTCACATAGAAACCATCTGAACACAGGGGAAGTATTACAGACTGTTCGGAACACATCTGCATGTGCACATCAAACGATGTCTACAGTCAGTGGTGAAACAAAATTGTAGTGGATGATGAGGACAAGTCCTGATTAGACATCTCTTTTATCTTTAGCTTCATTATCCTTACTTTACACTGTTGTTTGCTGATGCTATATTGTTTTATAATCATGTGAATTGTGATTTCCTAATTATAGGTTTGATAGAGGTTTGGTCATAGGGAGTACTGTCAAACTCTGTTATATTTTGATGCTAGTACTTGTATAGCTTTACTAAAATAGGATCTTAAATAACTTTTAATCATACCAGTGTTTTGACACTGTAGGCTTACACTCACTTATTTTTACACATATTCAGTATGTTTGTTAAACGTGGTTAATACTGTTTTACTCGGTTAATGGTCTGCCAAAGAATTATTTGGTTTTCTCATAAGTGTTTGGTATCGATCAGCAGAGGAGAGTATCATGGATTCAAATATTGAGGATTTGAAGGTAGTAGTGAAATTTTAGAACCAGAGGACTTTGCACGAGAGAGGCTCTGGGACAAAGACACTTTGAATGAAACAAAGCCTGATAAGCTGTCATTGTAATCTCATCTTAGCCATATCAGGTATCAGAAGATGATCCAGCTGTTCATGGAGAGAGAGAGGTGGAGGAATAAAATTCAAGCTGAGTTTGCAACGCTTAAACTGACCAAGGCCAGCCGCCAGAACTGCACAAGCATAACCAAGCTGCCTGTCCAGTGTGCTCACAAAGGCCACACTACAACTTCTCCAGAGTGAACCTTTTCCCTGGCATCGAGACTTCTGAGGAAGGTGAAACAATCTTTCCTGCTCTTTAATGGGGATAATGCTCTTAAATGATAGGGTCACATATGAAGTGTTAGACATAGATTAGGATCTCCCATTAATACAATTACGGGTTATTCTCTAATCAGGCTTCTTCTTTATCTTTTCCTTCAATGTTTTATGGGATAAGTTGCCTCTGTTGTTGATTGATGCTTGACATTGACTTTACTTTAATTTTAAATTCTCATCTGCTTGATCATCTTGCACTATTTCAGTGCACCTGATCAAGTCTAGATGTCACACCTAACTCAGTTCCTCATTAGTTTTCATCCCCTCATTTTTATTGTTGCTTAATTTATTAGTTTGTTGTTCACTTAATCATTTTATTCACTTTGTGTCTTTGCTGTATTTACTGTTTCATCATTTATCCATACTTATTCTTGACTCATTTATTGTAGTCTTTTAGGAGTAGTTTTGTTGTGTAGTGAGTAGTTTATAAAACTTTTGTTTATAAAGACACTTGATCTTGCGATGTGTGTGTGTGTATAATGTGGAGTCACTGTACACCTGGAAAAAAACGTTGTAACCTTTACATTATGAGACTAGATTAATAAATAAGGCAAAATGGGCTATGAACCTTTCCATTTTAATGGGTGGTGCTCTGAGATTTAGAAATTCAAATTTTTAAATGTAAACTCATTGTTTCTGATAGCTGAAGTTGAGTTCCATTACTCTACTTCATCTTTATACCAATTCATATGTCCTTGATACATAATTTTGCATTATCAGTCATAGCTAGCTAATACCAGCCTACCTACATGTGAAAATAAGATAAAATGTGTGCCTGAATGGTCAGCCTGTGCAATAGGTATTTGGATTTGTTTTCACATACTACAGCTAAAATACCAGATGTTGTACAAAAGCAGGCAGGTGTTTATTTTGCAGGCAGACTGCACTTATGGCCATAATTTGGCATTTTTCACGCAGGTTACAAAGTACCAGCCTTAAGCCGAGGTTCTCTCATGGGTCAGATATTATGCATTAAGGATGCATGATATCAGCTGTAAAGTTCATTCTACGTCAATGGGCTGCTTGGGACCTATTTTGACTAATTTAAGTCTCATAATGAAAGTCTCATCACATCGGCCTATCATATTGGCAGAAATGTTCATCTCCGACGCAGATTTATCATTTTAAAGCTGATACCAATGGCCAGTTGATATAATATTGCATCCCTGAAATGCAGATCTCTTATGTTTACTTTCTGCAGTCTAGGCAGTGCCTAGAACGGAGAACAGATGACAGAGATGCTCAAGGAAAAAGCTATCACTTTTACAAGGTACTGTCCCTGGGATTACTGCCAGGTGCCACATTCTGGGATATTGCAGTTTTGTGACTAAGCACTGTTGATACAACTTTGTTCCTCCAATGTTACGTTTAAAGCATTTGCTGAGAAGGTTCTTGGTATGACATTGTAGCTGGGGCCACACTTTGGATGTGCTAATGTGATGAAAAGAATTTATCCTTTAGGCTTCTGCCTCTCTGATGTCTTAAGTCTAACTGCCAGCACTGTAAGCCTCCATTGAACAGTTTCAAGGGCTTTGGTTATAGATATATCATAGTATTTGATCAGCAGCCAGGGCCTGTGCTTGATCATTATATCTTCCCAAGTTGGGCCAGCTATCTTTCAGCATGCTTTCTTAATACAAGCTTCAAATATTGGTTTGCATGAAGGAAACTAGCTGTGGCTTGCGCTTGTCAGTATTGCCAAGTAGTAATGCTGTGCAGATCATAATGAATTACATACATTTTTATGTAAAAAGGGCAGGATCTGCTTTTATCTTTTACCCTTGTTCCTCTAAAGATCCTGAGGAGACCTCCTGTGCAGTGTGGACAATACTAGACATCGCTATCTCTCTGTTAGTATTTTCACTTTGAAGTTGACATTTTACATCGATGGTGTTCAGGAATTGTTCCTTTCCAGATTTGCATGCCAAGGTAAAACAATAAAGCATGTCTACTCTTGTTACACCTTGATAATTTAACCTGCATACTGTCTCCCCTTCTTTTCACTATTGTCATGCTTACACGCTGCCTTGTACTCCCCATGCCCCACCCACAAGCCCCCAGACGCAGAAATCTGCACTCTGAGTGCACTTTTCTAGTCCAGGTGTGACTCTTGATTCTTGTTCAACTTTGTTCTTTTTTATCTCACTCTAGGAGTTGGCAGGCAAGTGTAGCACTGGAGTCTCGCCAGTACCAACCAGGATTTAAAACAAGTTGCCAACATCTCACCCCTGCTATAACCAAGAAATTAAATTGTTATTACCTGTGGGTGACACTATATCTTTCATCAGTGAACAAGAAACATTGTTAAGCACATCAGTTTTAATTTTAAGTAGTTTGGAGTAGCCAAACAAATTGGAAAAAAGACAATTTCATTAAAATCATGGTGATTTGAAATATGCAAATAGACCATTAGCTGAGAAGTTACCATGCAGAAAATGACATTTTGAGTGCAGAACTATAAAAGAATAGAGCCAAGTATTGCTTTCATTAAGACATGAGTGGCAATATGAAAATGTTGGCATTAATTGCACAAAATGCTCAACCTCTAGTGGAATTTTTCCTGCTTCGCCTTTGCTATTGTATCCGAAAACAGTTTTTTTTTTTTTTTTTTTTATGTGCGATTTGAATGTTGGTGTATGTCAGTGAGAATAGAGCGATCTCATACCTGTCATGTTGTCTAGAGCGTCAGAGCCCCAGTCTCCCCGTATGATGGAGGAGAGGATGTTGTCAAAGGTGTGATGGTCTCTGGAGGAAACTAGCCGGTCTCTGAACAGCCTCTTGGCCTCACATGCCACCACCTCCAACACGCTGTCTGTCACATTAGATTGAGCTAAAAAGGAGGACATAACACACACACACACACACACACACACACACACACACACACACACACACACACACACACACACACACACACACACACACACACACACACACACACAGATATTTGGATTAATCTGAAATAGAATATCCCAAGCCATGCACAAACTTGCAAGTACATACAAGATGAGATTTGCTGATTCTTCCTGACATTTAAATCTTGATATAACATTCGGGACAAAACTAAACTAAAACACTTGCGATGATTCATCTGCAAAGGGAAATTACATTTTTTTTTGTTTCATACTTTAACCACCACATGCAAAGAGCATTTTGTAGTCTGTCCATATCTGTCATAGTTGTTTAATCTACAAAAAAGGCAGACACAGAAACAAGCACAGTATTTAAACTGTGACTCAGGCCTCAACATGAGTCAAAGGGCTGTTTTTGGTGAGATCAGGCATGACAAAAGCACCTCCAAGGGTAAAACTAAATTTCCAAATTCCCACAAGAATCAGCAGAGCTCTGCAAGCTAAAGAGAGAGAACTACAGGGACAGGCCAGAATTGTGGTCTCATAGGCCACTGGCTTCAACAGTGTCTGTCACATTATATCGAAAGAGCAAGAGGAAGAGAGTCAAACAGAGATACAGTTGGCCCTTCAGGGTTTTTCCTGGCATATTAAATTTTAAAGACCATTACGGAAAAGAAAACACTTAAAGTGCCAAGTTGTCATACTAAACATTTTTATGCCTATGGCTTTATCAAATGATTTCTCTCTCTGAAACCTCAGTGGTGATTCTACCACCGGAGCCAATAAAGACAATAAATTCTGGCAAATTCTGTGTTTGAGCCAGCTAGTAATGTTCATATCAGAGAATTAAAAAACAGTGTGTTGCAATTAGTTTTTCTGTTGTTTTTTTATTCAATTTTGTTATTAGAGAATCTTGACCAAGAGTTAAAAACCTTAATGCTCATTAATGAACAACCTAACCTATGGAAAAGCAATACTGTTTGTACATTTCTTATCTTTGGCCTTTTTGTTATATCATTTTGTGTCACTAATTCACTCACATATCCTGTAGTACTGTTATATCTGTGATAAGCTTAAATTGGCTGATGATATTAGCTATTCCAATGTATCCCTCATCATACATGACCCCCTTATCATAATCAAGTTGGGGTATCTCCATTCAATTTAATAATAGGACATTTTTCTTTAACACAGAAATTAAACCTGCTATAACTATAGCAAAAACAAATTATAAAAAGGGCATTGGCATGTCATCACCTCTTAAGTTAATATGGCAAACTTGTTTGCAAGCAGTTGCACAGCAATGTTAGCTTTCATCTCAAAATGTGATTTTGGCCCATTGTCCGATGACCACGCTCTTTTAGCTCTGCTTTTGATGTCCACCAACTACTGAGGTAAATAGCTGGCTCTTCAGATGCTTAATGCTCCTCTATGTTCACTTGTTAGTTGCTATCTGTGTCTGTCTGCTGCTTGATGCTGGATTTTTTGGGTGGATTTTTACAGCTTTTCCATTAAAAATATTTGCCTGCTGAGGCCAAAAACAATGTTATGATAGTGGTTATGATGTGGTGTTGTTAATATATCCATTGTGATTACGTGCACGCTCAAACTCACCACATACATCAACATAGTCACAAAATAAAGATGAGGAGAAGAGTTTTTTACATACCACAAAAGTAGGTAAGCAGCAAGAGGGGAAAAGAGGGAAGAAGAGGTAAGAGTAAGCTTAAATAAAAAGTGATGAGCACAGGAAAAGCAAAGTTTGTCCACTGGCGTGTTTAATTAAAATAAATGATTGGACTCACTATCACAGCAGGAACACATTGCGGGAGGAGAGAAAGAGTGACAGAGGGAGAGATGAAAGGACAGTAAGGGGGGGGCAAGAGGAGAAAGGAGAGATCAAATGAAGAACAAGGTGAGAGTTGGAGACTGAAGCTCTGAGCTAAAAGAATACTGACATGAAACTTAGCCATCTGGTGCTGTCCTTTTGATTCTGGTATCAAAACGGATAAAGTTATTAATGCTTTATGTTCCTCAGCAGCAGCAAAATTATACTACTATCAGATTCAAACTCTACTCAAACATAATGTCAGGTAGCTGGCATGCATGAAGGTGGGGAGAAAACATGGTGAGAGAATTAGAAAAACGTATGTGATGGTAAACGAAAAAAGTTGTCACACACTGGCACATAGTAGAGCTACATTCATCGTCAGCTACAGAAAAAAGATTTGACAGTATTTAACAATACATGTATGATCCATAGAAGATTACTGTAACAGTTTCATTACAAATAACCAAATTTCATGACTTTCCAAAAACATTCAATGATTTTTACTAATCCCATGACTTTTCCAGGCCTAGAAAATGTGCTTGTAAAATTTCATGACTTTCCCAGGTTTTCAATGACCACCGGAACCCTGTGGATATAATTCTTCTTTCACATCACAACATAAAAAATATTGTATTTTTATGAGTCTCGGTCAAAATTAAGGTTCTTAACTTAGAGAAGGTTTTAGTGTCCCCCGGTTGTTACATCAGTCTCAATCTTGTCAAAAAAGTGCCCCAGAACACACATATTTATATGTGTGCATTCTTGTATGTATGTGTATTTGGTTACCTGCAGTGAGGTCATATCGCAGCAGGCTGAGGACCCATTCGGTGAGGATACAGGGGGTAAACAGGTAGTGGCTGTGGTCATCCACCGTAAACTTAGCTTTCACCTGAGAGTAAAAATACACAAGAAAATAGATGATAAATACATATGTAGACATATACATGAAGCTCCATGCAAACATCAGAGAAATGTATAACCTTGGTTGCCAATTTTGTAATTTTTTCTTGAACGTCAGATCATATGCCTGCTGGAACATGTCTGCCTGTGTTTTATTAGTAAATTTTCATACAAAGTGTAAAATGCCGCTACTCCTTGATTACAGTCATTATCAGAATGCAATGATGGCGCAGGGACACCGAGTAGCAAAGACCCAAAAATGTTGACCAATCAGAGTTGACTGTGTTTTTTGAAGAGAAAGTTGCTCAATGGAGCCTTCGCAGACATTCACACGCTATCTAGAGGTGTTTCAGCACAGTCAGTATGAGGAAAATAATGATTTTTTGACCATTGAACCATGTAAAGGTGCTGGTAGAATCCTTAATTACAAGTATGAACCTGAAACAGAGGATATAGGTTATTTTTAACCTCTAAAAGTACAACTTTTGTGCCATAGATGCAATTTGGGACTAGCCATGTTGGCCTATTTCACTGATAGCATGTGTCTAAACAATGACCAAGACAGAAACAACTCTCCTGCAGAACTCTATTTTGTCTTTTCAAAACACATTGCATGGGTATAGCTTTGATTAGTCTATGTAATTCATTGGTGCTTTGCTTTTTTTTAATCTGCCCTGTCACCCAACCTACACATAAAGCCTGACAAAAGACCCCTGAGAGACAACAAACAAATGTTTCTAATTATCACTTGAAAATGTCACATAATTAATTATGTGACATTTGTGACTTTAACTAAGCATGATACACAATAATTCCAAGAAGTTAAATAAAGGAGCCAGATATGCTAATGTGTATGCTTTCAATATTTCAGGCAAGACTATGCTGCAGTGAATAGAAATGTGAACATGAATGAACACCCTGTCCAAGTCAATACCTGTTCATAGAGCTGAACAAGAGATCCAGCCAGCTGGTGTGTTTTCCCCGTGCTGGCCCAGGATGCCTGGCTGCCCAGGCTATGCTGGAGAACTGGCTGCAGGTATGCTGAGTAGATAGTCTGCAGCTGCTCCCTGTCTGGATAGCTAAAGGCAGAGGCAAAGAGGCAGAGAAACAGATGGATGTAGAAAAATAAAACGAGAGGGGATCAAGGTGGGGGTTAGAGGGAGACCAACAGTGAGACAGAGAAACAGAGAGATGAAAGAAACATGGTGATGTTTGGTAACAAGATGCAGAGGACATGTATGCAAATACATGTGTAACTGAAGGCTGGTTTGGCAATGTGTAAAGTACATTTACACAATACTTACTCTATTGTGCAGATGCGGACTATAGATGAGAAGCGGGAGGTGAGTGAATGGCTCCCTACAGCACCCCCTGTGGACATGGAGGCCACCACCTGGATGTTCTCAAGACTCACCCACTCCAGATTTTCATCATAGAATCCCTTATATGTCAAAACCTGGAGGAGGGACAGCAAAAAAGAGAAAGATGACAGACATAGAATCAGAAGGGTGGAAAGTCGAGAGAAACGTATTTATTAAAAGGCTCAAAAAGTCTGCAGTACTTTCAAACGGTACATGGAACAGCGCTGAATCTGCACTGATGTGACAGGAAAAAGTGTCCAAGTCTGAGCTTCTTAGGATGGGCATTGGGATTGGAGCTATACCACTTCTTCCACAACCACATCATCCATTCACTAATGTGTCAGCTTATCTGTGTGTTTCCACTACCTGTTGCAGGAAGGCAGTGAGGTTACTGGTCCCCCATTTGTCAGGTTTGGGTAGGTTGATGTCTTTTAGATAGAGCACCAGGCTCTCACAGTCTTTGGGTCTGAAGACTCGACCAGTGTTAGAGCTGAGTAACAGGCAGGTCTGACCGAGCTTCTGTAGGACATGACGAGATGAGGTCTGGGCACTGCAGTGAACCACAGCCACCTGGGTTGATCGCAGTCGGGAGAAGGCGTAGCGCAGGAGCATGCTAATCAGAAAATAATAAACAGAAAAAGATCAAGAAACACACACACGTCTTTTTTAGAAGTTTTGACCAGACAGGTTGTAACAGCTTCAGAAAAATATATAAATGCTATGTTTAAGATGGTGCCAGGAGCACAGGAAATGATGAAAGGAAGAAATGAGTGTCAGTGCTGTATTTAACAAAAGGACCACTTGGGATCTAGTGAACAATGTTTGTCAGAACAGACCCAAAGGCAAAGAGAGACATTTTGTGAGGGCGCAAACAGAGACAGAAAATAATTGGAAAGTAAATTATGTGCATGCACGTGCATTTACACTCCATCCAGTGTGTGTGTGTAAATTAATTAGATGTCCTTTTATCAGAAGAGTAGCTGAGAAAACTGGTGCCATATCGGCACACTGACCTTTCAGACAAAGTGAAGCAAGACAAAAGAATGAGAAAAGGAGACTTTTGAGTGAGATTCAACTGGAGTGTAAAAGGCAAACTGAGTGACCCTTGTACCTCAAATCCCTGGGGTGGGAAGCAATTACTTTTGAGGCAACGACTCTCTGTGTACATAAGCCTGAGCACATGCACCACACACGCACCACACACAGAGACACACATGCACACGCACGTCTGATCCTTATCTGGACTTTTCAGTGCTTTTACACAAAAGGTCAAGTCTTGAATATCAGAAGCTCTGATATCAGTGTTGATTGGGTGCTTGTATCATTTTGAGAGTCCATATTTGAGTGCCTCAGCTTCACAATCAATACAGCACACTTTTCTACCACTCACTAACCTATTTTCTGCAAGCAGACCAACACAAGTATTTTTTTTGGTACAGTGTCTAGTTAAACTGATCACCCAGACGACCATTTTGAAAATAATATGAAACAACCATGGCAATATTTTTAAATGAGTGACTGTAACAGTTACTCATCAACCATGACCATATAATGAAATTAATACATTTTTTAAAAAGGTCTGTATTTTTGTTTTTGATCCAGATTTTAAGTTTGTTTGCAATTTTGTGTTTACGTATTCTATAAACAGTATATATATATATATACTGTGTCTCTGTATATATAATATAGAAAGTGCGTGTGGAAATGCTTCCTTTGTTTATGATTACTGTATACAAATGTTTTTACTCTGTGTGTGCACGGATCTCAGCATGTGTGTAATTACCCCTTTCCACAGCCCTCTGGTCCTACCACCATGAAGGGCTGCCGATGCTGAGCAGTGAGCCACGGGGAGAAGCATTGCAGACCTCTCTGCATGTCTGGAGTCTCAATAACAGGTAGTGTGTGAGTGTGAGAGAGCTGCTCCAATGTGAGACCCTCAGGACGTTGGAATGTGTAGGCTGCTAGGTGGCCGCTGTCAGAGTCATAGTAGGTATCCAGTGGTTTTTTGGTGTCTGGGGGGCTTTCTCTGGCCCAGCTCAGCAACTATAAAAGTACAAAGATGTAAGGGCAAACATTAAGACCAAGATATCTTTCTAAAGAGGGGCACAAAAGTTCCAAAGCTGAGGCTCTTCCAAAAGCAAAAGGTGAAATCGAAAGGTGACAATGCTTTTGCCATCAGGGCCCCTGATGGAACGACCTGCCCGAGGAGATAAGGCTTGTAGAGTTAGTGACTTCTTTTAAATCACTTCTGAAAATCAATTTTTATAGACTTGCTTTGATGTGATATTTCTGTTTTCTTATTCTTCTTAATATTATTATTATTTTAAATTAAAATCCTGTTTACTGCCTTTATTTTGTTAGTGCATCTTCTAACATGCTTCTGCCTCTAATCTGTTGTTTAATTCTTCCTTAACTCTTGTCTGGCCTTTGTTCTGCATTACTGTCTGGCTTCTATTGATATCTTGCGTCTGGGGTTTCTTACCTCTGCTTTGCTTTTTTTATCAAAGCACTTTGTACAGTCTGTATCTTTTTAAAGGTGCTATATAAATAAAGTTATTATTATTATTATTATTATTATTATTATTATTATTATTATTATAGAAGTTCCCCACCAGGTGCATATCATGTGTCAGTACTGGAACAATGCCTCACTATCAGTAACAGCATAGAAGACTTAGCTGAAGAAGCAGGTCTCTAAGTTTGAGACATGAATACAATTTCCATAATAAAACTAAACTGTTCTTACAGTCACCATCTGCCCATATAAAAAACAGGGGTCCTCACCTCTTTGGCAAACTCCTGTCGTGTTTTGAGGTTGAGGTTTCCTCCCAATCCTCTAAGAAGACCAACAATGAACTGACCTCTCTCTGTCACAGCACTGAGATGTGAGAGACCATTGAACACTGTACCCACCAGACTAGTCTCCACAACAAAGTCATTCTGATAAAAGGAGAGTAAAGAGAGAAAGAGATATAAAAGTTTAAATTCAAAACAAACACTAATTTTAGAAAAAATGGGGAGAAAAACAAAAAAAAAGTATGTGTGTGTCAGTCAACTTAACAGTGTGTTTACATGCACATGAATAAGCCATTTATGATCGGTTTTTGGAGTGCCCCATTTATGTCTTTGAGTATGTCAACAGCACATTTTAGAGAACTCTGAATAACATGATGCTCATGTAAACACCATATCCCAAATATGATGATAACCAGGATAAGCCTCATAAATAGGTTATTCATGTCTCTGTAACCGCAGTCATTGAAGCCAAACGTTTTGTCAAAAATGTTGTTTTTTTTTTATTTTATTTTATTTGTGGTATCACTTTCTTATAATGTCAGTAGTTAAATATATTACAATAAACACTGGGCAGTCTATGTGTTGGTCATTTACTACATCCTTGTAGTATTGTCCTACATACACAGAAAACATTGCATCCAGGCCAAAACCTTGAGTTCAAAAAATGTGTTTAAAATTCAGCATGATGACATTATTGTTTTTGAGTATGTGTGCAAAAGTAGGACAGAGCTAAGCCTACCTCTTTAAGGACCCAGTCCAAGGCTCGTTGGAAGTAGTCCCCCAGCCAGTTTTCCAAGTTACTGCGACACTCCTCTGGCTGACCCCTCAACCACGACTTTACCAAGGCACCCACATCAATATCCTCATCACTAAGGATGAGAGTGAGAAAAGGGGTAAAAAAAACAATAAGTAAAGCTAGTAGACAAAAATGGAATTTGGTACACTTAAAATGCTGCCTGCTAGGCTGCCTGACCTGAGAAAGATCATTCCCATGCGGGATATGGTAGCTGGTGAGGCACAGCTAAGGTCATGAGTCTCAAACAGGAAGTTGACATTGGGTCCGAACTGAATGCGTTCTCCACTAGGCATGGTTAATAGCCGGTTATCATCAAGCACAGAGTTCAGACTCTCAATCCACTCTGGGTCGATGTCGCCGTCGCACACTATCCAAGAGCTCACCCCTAGAAAAAACCCCCAAAGAAAACACACACATAAAAATACTCTATCCATTCAGTGCATCAACATCAGTACACACTTTGCAGAGTATACCAATGTAGACCACTAAGCCAAAGACCAGCTGAACACGACAGACTATCAGTGACCTATTTGCACCATTTGAGTGGTGTCTCCTTCTCACCTTGTGGTTCTCTGACCACATTCCTGGCGCTATGTGTGAGGACGCCATCAGCCCATTCTCTGGTGTCCATGTCTATATGTCCCAGCAGCTGTTGTCTCGGCATCGCTTTAGGATTCATTGTGTACTGCTTCACCTATAAAAATACAGCACTGGTTATAGATAACACACAAGATTGGGAAAGATTTTTTTGCTGAAACATAAACTCTCAAAAAGATGCTTTTAATAGTCCTTTGTATGCTAAATAATATTGTAACCTTAGTCCTACAAAATGTAAATTTACAGAATTTTGAATATATTTGGACGTTTTACAATAAATTGTGTCACGTATGATATGTCTCAATGAATGAAAATAAGGGTAGGTGTTTTGTCTCTTACTCACCACTTTGCCGGTCTTGCTAAGAGCAGCCCTGAGCATCCTCCAGAGTGTAGACTTCCCTGCTCCGCTTGGCCCAACGATGACTACGCCCATGCGTTGTCTGAGCTGTTCATTCAGCTCCAGGGCTTTCTTCAGCTAAGCAGGAATGGAAAAAGTATCAGCAACTATATGATTTTTTTTTTTTTTTTAATTATAATAAATTATCAAACCGTTGTCTCTGTTAATGTTTAATACTTTTTGCAGTAGAGTGATCCCAAACATTGGCTAAATACCTGTTCAAATCGTGTATCATTACAATAATATGTGTATATTCATACAGATGTCTTCATGCGCATTACAAACCTGGCTGGGTATAAGTTCAAGCCGTGCCTCCCTGTAGACTTGTTCCAGTGCATGCATTAGTATCTGATCCTCCACATCGGTGAAATTAACTCCAGAGAACACATCTCTGACCAGAGCATCAAACCGGGAGCTATCAGCAAACGTCAGCTTGGACATGGTGTTCAGTCTCAGTGCCTGCACCACCAGACTGCTCTCCTGAACTGCATGTAGATGACAAAGATATAATTTAGCATGTAAAAAAGCTTCAATAAAGATGTGATTAAAAATATTAAGTTATTTAATTCTGGTGAAAGAAAACGATGTGCTGAAAGATAAGCAAAGAAATAACGTAAGATTGGGGGAGGAAAATACAAAAACACAAGGTTATGACAATTAACGTGTCAAGTCATTATCGCTTTGCTCTTGCACATGCCCTCTGTTATACAAGTGCTAATTACCAAAGCCTGACATGATTTTAAAGTTTGTCAATACTTTTGTTCTCTTCTCCAAAGATGCTGGCCTTCCCTGCAGGCACAAATGTGGTGTTTCTTTCACAGCAGAAAGGAACACTTGGCCAGGCTACACACAGAGACAAACACAAGAAAACCTTGGGGACTCATCGACAGACAGGAGGTGCATGTGCTGTGTGTGTGTGTGTGAGTGTGTGTGTGTGTGTGTGTGTGTTGGACAGATAAAGGGCGGTTGGTGGAACAGAAGGATTTGGAAGAGAGAGGGAGAGAGCGAGAAAGAGAGAGAGAGAGGGATGGTTTCAAGAAAAGGCAGAGAGGAAAATGAAGAGAGAGATAGAGGGGAAAGTATTGAAAAGCAGAGACATGAAGGGGAGATGGGGGTGAGAAACAGAGGGCATCGAGTGAGAACGAGTGGGACGAGAGCGGCATCGACAGCCATGTATCAGAGAGAGAGCTAACAAGAGGTCAGAAGGAGGGGGAAGGAGGTGAGGAGAGAGGTACCGAAGAGGTAAACAACACAACTCTGACAAAGTGTTTGGGAACGAGTGAAAGGAGAAGGACAAAAGTACAGACAAGCAAAAAGCCCGGAGGGAAGAAAAGTTTTTAAGGGGAGCATTTGGACTAAGTGTCAATTGATGGCATGTCTGTATCAGAGGATTTAGAGGGCAAGGACGACAGCAGGTGTACAGAGAGAGTGCTGGTCAATAGGGCCTTTTGATGTTCAAGTACACTCATGCATAGTGTTTCTCAAACAGCATTTAAGAGATATCCACACATAAAGATCCAGATTATCAAAACATTTTGTGGCGTTACCCTGTTGGGTACAGATAAGCATCTCCAAACCAGCCGAATTTTCACTATCACCTTATCCTTTAATCCTTTTCATCAGCTCAACAGCTTTCTATCTCTAAGGTCAGATACTTCGGTGCAACAGTTTCAGCACTTCTCAAAGGACACATTTTAGAGATTCTTTCACCAAATGACCAGAATAAAAACAATCTCAGATTATTGACTTTCTGTGAGAAAAAAAATAGGATTTAAACATTTTTCTTAAACCAATAGACTTCAGGGACCTTAAAAGCTACATAAGTTTACGTTAGCACTGTTTTAGCCTTCCCAAGCTTAGACTATCTGAGAGAAATCTTTTGATTTGAACTGTTGCTAAATGTAAAATGGCTGTTAAGTCATTTGTAAACTGTGGCTTCTATTTTGTTTGCCCCCTTTTTTATTATTTCCACCTGTGAAGCATGACTAAATTTTCATATTGAGTGGTGAAAACATGTCTAACCGACAAAGTCATCTTTGATAGCTCTCATTATCAGTTGTCAATATTGACATGAGGAGTCTCCTGAACTGTGCTGAGGAGCACTGTACAATATTGTAAATCCATATTACAGCATTGTTTTTTTTTTTCAAATATCAGTGAGATATAAGGAATGCATATCAAGATTGTTTGTTTATGTTTAAGTCGAACAAACTGAAAAGATTGTACCTTTGCAGTAAGAATCAGACCGGATGTAGCATTTGAGGCAGATCATTTAAGGATGCCATGGAGGGATGAGAGCATTTGTGTCTTGTTTAAACTATTTATATTTTTCTTTTTTGCTTCATCTTGTACATATCTTGCTTTGATATCCCTTTTCTGCTGCAATTATGTAAACTTCTCCATTGTGGGACTAATAAAGGATTATCTTATCTTATCTATATATGTACATATATAAATATACAGATATATACATGTCAGAATCTACAATATTATGAGCAAATGTATTTAATTCCATTAACCCTGTCACTCTGCATTAGTCACATACTGTAGGTCAAATACACTCTACACTGACAGATGTTATGGCAGTTATGGCACTGTGTACTTAAAGCAGCAATGAATGTGACTTGAGGTCACGGCCAAAGATACTCCCTCCATCTCCTATTCTATCACATTCCAGCATTGGAAAAGCCTCACAGAAATATTGTACCTTAAAATAAAAAATAGCCAGAGGGGGTCTTACTCTTGTCCTTGTCTTGACTTCTCCTCTGTTGCTGCAGGAGACTGCCACAGGCCTTCAGCACTGTCTTCAGAGCACGCAAACCCCAGTCATAGTGCTGCTGGGGAGTCAACAGCTCCCTGGACACACACATAAAGGCATATTTTCACACATATTCACACACTCTGAATTGACTGTAGTAGCGGTTGTAGTGCTTAGGGGAAGGAGGCAGAAGAGGACTAACCCAAAAAATCAATATATAGCATTTTATGGTAGTGGCAGAGTAAATAATTTTGAATAAATTCAACACCTAAAGTATGACTCAGTTTGGAACACACAAAAACACTACTTACTGAACCAGATGGACATAATGGCCAGATTGGTGACATTCATACTATATAATTAATACTCTGGTGGTAAGTTCCCACGCCTCATATTCCTACCCCATCCAACCTCAACCAAAACTGAAACTAAAAAAATAAAAATTACCTGGCCAGGTTGAAAATTGCAACCAGTTTGCATCCCAGCATTTCTCCATTTTTGAAGCCCTCAGAGTAGAGGATGACCTCAGCAATGAGTTCATTGTCTGGCCTGCTCATGGCCACAGGCCTAAACAGCTGCTTTAGGTTGTCTGGCAGCTTCTGTCTGCCTCCATAACCTTTCCCTGCTGGATTCAATGTGATGAACACCCCAGAGTTTGGGTCCAAGTTCACCTGGATGATGAAAAGAAGAAGGAAAAGTTATTCTCTCTAATTATACTTGTTTTATGTTGGCATGAGTACAGTCTGATAGACTGCTTATTGATTGCTAACCTGATAAACTCTTCAACAATGGATGAATAAGTTAGTTATTTATTGATAGACTGATTTAACAGAAAGGCAAGGACTGACGGTTGAAGGTAAAAGCTTGCATTGTGTGTGTTTACGTATGTACATATAGAAAAGCCAGTTAATTAAACATAAAGATAAAAAAAATGAAAATAAGGTGAAAAAGACAGACAGCCAACAGAATTAGTGAGTGATTTTTGGCATCAATACATGTGTTTGTATCTTATTTTCTGACCTCCTTCCCCAGCAGTTCACATGTGTTTTTGTGATGTTTGAGGGAGTCTTGAATGGCCTGAATCTGCATGGAAACTGCAGACAACACTGCTTCCTCTAAGCGGTTAAACTCGTCAAAGCAGCCCCATGCTCCACACTTCACCAAGCCCACAAAGATTCGTCCCATTGACTTCACATCGATACCCTGAAAAAGAGACGGATGCAAACCAGAAAAAAAGATCTTCTTATGTGTTCTCATTGGCAGTTGTTCTCAATTAAAAGTCTCTCTCTGAATGTGGCCACAAGTTGATTGATTAGATGTATGCAAATAAGCATAACAGTGATATGTTCATATTGTTAGAATAGTGACAACTAATGTAACGTTTGAGCTGACAGGTTAAACCAGTCACATACTCTCTAACAGCATCTTTATACCTCATCACAGTTGAACACCAGCACTTGGCGTCCGAACAGCCCCCCTAGGGCTTTGACTGACTCGGTCTTGCCTGTGCCAGCAGGCCCATAGGGGTTCCCCCCGAGTCCCATCTTCATGGCCTGGGTCAGAGTCAGGTAGCACTTATCAGTCAGTGGAGTGTGCACCAACTTAGCTGCATTCCCCTGGAGGATAGGAGAGGTCGGGTCGAGAAGAAAGTGAGTGATAAAGACAGAAAGAAAGTGACAGAAACACAGTGAGATAGCCAGACAGAAATAAAGATATGGCGAGTAAGGAAAGGGTGGGGAGTGGGGCAGAAGAGAGAGGGGGAAGAAGTCAGCAGAGGATAAAGGCAAACAGACAGATGATGGATTAAGAGGGGAAGGAATGAAAAACAAATGAAGAACGGGGGAAGAAAATGAAAATGTGTGGGACTGAGACAAGCTTGTGGTATTCTAAAGGAACTGCAGAGTGGAAATAAAGCAGGGTTTCTTCGGTGCTCCTCATATCTGCATAAACAGTGCCCCCCAAAGGTAAAATATAAAAAGGTCAACCAATCTTCCTAGAACATTTTTGTGACACCCTGAATGAGTAACAAGATGGCAATTTCTACAGCATTCATGATCATGTACCATTAAAATTCTCTACTGAAATCCTTTCATCTTAAGTTATTTGGGGAATTGTGATACCATCAGTGGAGTGGCTTGAAAAGGCACATAACAGGCATATTCAAGCTGAACAGTCATCCTGCCTACAATACTGCTTTGATGCCCAGAACTATCTGTAACTCCACTGGTTGTTGTGGATAAGCTTAAGTTAAGTATGTACGGATGTGTTTGACAGCCCAGTACTACACTGTATGATACTACAAAAAAAGTGACTATGGTATGTAAAGTATGCACTATGTCTATTCATCAGTTTGTCAAAATAGACTGTGCATGCATGAGAACTTCTGATACATATTTGTTGATAAATTGCAGAGAGAAAATATAAATTGCATGCACAGTATGTGGTAATATAGAAGTGTTAACGTTGGCTGAAATGTGAATCATGAATGTGAGACGACTAATTAGTACAGAAATAATTCACATTTTCTAAGCACAAATCAGTTGCCTCACAATAAGATGAAAATGTCTTTTCTTTTAATCCTGACTGATCACCAAGTGTCTAATCAAGATTAACTGCAGCCTGAGAAACAGTGAAATTTTTGGAGTGTTCATTTAGTCAATTACAAGAGAAGTGTTAAAACTTATATGTTCATGCTAACACACCTGGTATTCATATGTATAGCTGAACTGTGCATCCACCATATGTATGAGGCAGCATTTGTCTGCTCCCATGTAAAAGCGAAGCTGCTTCTTCCAGGCCCAGGCGTCAGGGCTAGTGACTCCTGCCTGGCTAAGCTGCTTCACCACACTGATGTTGTGAATAATATCCAGGATCAAAGCCTTCAGCTTCAGCTGCAGGACGCTGGACTCTGTACAGGAAAACATGCAAAAATATCAGGATGGGAGAATTGGTAAAGTTATGCAAATAACAAACTTGATTAAAAATGAAGATTGTTTTTGTAAATGCCATATGCAGTATTAAATGAGGCCAAATCTATTTGACATTTGAAATGAAAAAGATATATATGCAAAGTGGTAAACACAAACTTTTGCATAAATAAATATTAAACAGTGTGCTGTCTAAGCCTTTTAAAAGTCTTGCTGGTTCAAAGCAAAAACTTACTTCGATAAATAGACTCTTATTGACATTTAGTTGCTAATTTGTTAATAATTACTTACTACTTTATTTGCTGCTCTTTCATATTAACCCCAGGTCATTGGATAACCCCAATGGGCACTCTTTTTACTGCGTTACTAATGTTTTTGTAGAGAGACAGAATGGCAATAACTTTAATGTTACCATAACCCAGCAGTGATTGACAGTCTTAAGGAAAGCTGTTTAAAGTAAAAATTCTGAATTGTATCGATTGGTGAGAAAAATAAAGAAGACCATTCACTGTGTAGGCCAACAACAACTTTTACAGATATGAATAAAGCCACACTGATACTCTAAAAAGTCAATATCAACCCTGCAATGTTGCCATAAATGACTGCAGAAAATGCAGAAAAATACATATGAAACATTATCATTGTTGCTGACTTGTCTGACAGCCCTAATTATTAAGTAGCCTCTATAGTTTTAGGATAGTTTCAAATGAGCAAAAAAATGTAAAGAAAAATCCTTGTCTGAAGTGCCTTTCTTGGTTACTACAACTTGAACAAATATGTGAGGGATCCTATTTTAATCTGTTTATTTATGCATACAATTGTGCGACATAAAGGTGAATGAACAGAGTTTCTTTTTACTGCCAAGCTCCAGCAACAACTCCTTAAAAGCAGTTATGGTGCCTTCCATACAAGAAAGTTTAGGCCTAAAATAGCTTTTAATCATGACTCTTCTCTATGGATTTCTTTTCTACGTATATCTCTGAAGCTGGGATTTCATATTGCAAATTAGAGTCTTTCCAATTGCTATGAACTGCATAGCTGCTTTGAATGCCTTGTGAGTAGGAATGCATCAATGATGTCAGCGTAGCCCTAGAAGCATAAAAATAACTTGCCAAATGAACACCCATCTTGTCTTGTGTCTGTGCCAAAAGGGAGATCAGTCCCACTCCCCACCAAGGTTTATGGCCCATTAATGTAGACTGGGTAATTAGATTATCCTTCTTGCCATTACTTTACCTACTTTAATCAGTAGTGCCACTCTGAAGCCTCTTAAGTCTACCTGGTTGTTTTAAGAGAGCCGGTAATTTAATGAGATGTTATCATGGAAATGGGTTCTATTTCAAGTGTGACTGGTAGAGTTCACGAAAAGAATCAAATTATCTGCAAATATAATGACTTCCATTACAGCACTGGGCTAAAATACTTGGTAATTTTATAATTTTGTTAAAAAATTCAGTCAAGAAATCTAAGTAAGTGATGAGAAATTTGTCTCTAGTAACACTTTGTGCAAGTGAAACGCACTATTTTTCATAGTAACTTTTCAAATGACACAGAAATTTGGAATTTGGCAGCAATGTACTGTGAAATTATGCCACTACCAGGGTTATTGAAGAGCTTTTCATCTCATGCGCCAGTAAAAACAGTGATTTAAATTTTTAATTCCTTTTTACAAATTCAAGTTCTGTTAAAAAACTCAGCTGTGATGTTTTATGTAGCCATATATTCAACCCCAAGTCATTTCATTAGCCTGCCAGCTACTGCATCTGCAGCTTTAAAGGGTGCTGCCCCTCTGCAGCCTCTTGTGTCCGACTGGCTATCAAAAGATGCACACAAGAGAAGTCATTCGACAGTAATCTCTCAGTCCTAAGTATCAACCCAAGATTATTATAACAACATAAGAGGGAGTCTGATAATGGAACAAAAAGCAAGTGGGAAGTAGCAAGTGTTCATAGAGCATAGTGATTTGGGGGGTTAATATAGTCAGGAATATGATCAACGAAAAAAGAAGAAAATGGGGGTAAGAGAGCAGGACTACATCATTAGAATCGTTTAACATGCTACAAATACAGCTTGTCTAAAAATGTAATGACCTCTGGACAAAAAACATCACACAGGATACAACACTGCTAGCTTCCACCATCTGGGTTTGTATTTGTCATTAGTCATTAGTCATTAGACATCAGAGGTTGTTTTATCCCCTCAATTTTGAATTATGCCATTCAAAATTACAATCAGAACTTAGTCTGTTATAGCACCGGGAGATAAAATATGCAGCTGAACAACTTTTAGGATAAGATAAGAGGAAATTACAAATAGAGACCAAGAACTTATAACAATCAGAATCCGGGGTGTATATATATTCATCCTACATACAACTTAACCTAACAAGATTATCTTTATTACATCTCTATTGTCAGTTTAATCAACATGCACTAAATGCATCCAGGCCAATGTTTAAAAATGCATTTCTTCTTTTTGGCAACTTGTGGTCAGACAAACCCCAAAGCAAGCTGACGGTCAACCAGCCCTGACACATTATCAACTTATAATAATGCTATGGCTAACATGTTAGGATACAAATGCCTCCTCTTCATTTGGACTGAATGTGAAGGACATTTTAGAGGCGGTCGTGGTCATAACCAAAGTCACAGAAAAGATGAGAGTTGACACAAATACACATAAATTCACAGACAGAACTACCTGTGTTAGCTTGATCGTCAGAGCTGGTGTCCACTGTAGTGTAGTGTTCTAATTTGGCATTTAGCTCCACGTCCAGCTGCTGCAAATTTTGCTCTTTCAGAGCTCTCTCCACATCTTCAGTAAACTGGATTTGCTCAGCCAGACACAGAATCTAACGACAAATAACAAAATAAGAAAGTTTAGACACTTCAGAGTAATTAAGATATTTTAAAAGGAAAATTCTCTTATATCACATCATGGGTCAAAAATTACTGTGTTGTCTTAGATTTGAACTTCAAAAACGTATCTTGAGTTGTATAAAAAGTGTGCATGTACCTGTGATGGGTAGCGTGAGGGGTCCACCTCCCCTTTTTTCCCTGCTGACAAACATTCATACAGCAGGTGCTTCAAAGTCTCCTTCATTTCCACAGACAGATTACTGAGCCACTCCTTGAAGGAAGAGAAACAGGTCATACACACGCACAAAGAGGCAAACACAGTCTGTAAAATTCTTAGGTTAAGTAATATAAAATATTTTTTGTTATTAATCCATTATTAAAAAGTAATACATTATACTCTTATTTAAATACACTGAAACAAACACATACATCCATACCTTCGAGTGTTTGAATCAAATATACTGTTCAACAGCTTTACCTCCACAAGGCTGGAGATGCGTATGAGGTTTCTGAGTGGCACTATCTCTCCCTCCAAAGAACACATGGCGACAATGTGCTGGCACTGCTCATCAAATACAACACTGTGGATACCTGCACAGATAATTAACACAGATTAGATTCACTGTCCAACAGAATATGCTATGATACAAGAGATACAAGAAAGAGAGGAGAGGAGAGGGGAACAGAGCAAAAGATAGACCGGAAAAACAGAGAGGAGCGCAACATAACATTGTGTTACATTACAGTAAGTGCACTCAACCTTGTAGGAACAACCCCAAAAGGTGCAAGAATCATGCAAGCACATCTGCTTAATCAAATATGCTGATCTACCTCAACAGTTACATTTCAGTCCATAGGAGAAATATGAAAAAGTGTTTTTCTTTTTCTTTTGTCTTTTTTTATGGGCCACAGTACAGTCTAAATGATAAGTTCTTAGTCTGTGACAATAGGTTTGTAAAGTATCTGCTGTCCTGATGTTCATTTCACCATTCACCACGAGTTTGGACAGCATCTTGACTTTGTGGAATAGTATACAAGCCCGCTTCATAATGAGGGAGTAGCAAGCTGATTGGCAGTAGCAGAGCATTGTAGACAGGCTTGGGTGTAGGGTTTAACTATGTCCTGTTTGTAAGATTGGCCTAAGCCATTCCCAGCATGATAGGCAAGTACCAGTGTCTTAAAACAGATTCGAGCAGCCACTGGGAGCCAGTGCAGAGGATCGGGGTCATGTGGGAGAAGTTGGGGAGGTTTAAGACCAGAAGTCAGATGGCATATGCAGGCACACCAGCCAGGAGTGAGCTGCAGTAGTCTCAGCATGGGATGATAAGATAAAAAGGAAAAAAAGAACAGGATAAACCAGAGTTTTCTAACCTGCAAAGAGTTTCTTGAGGTGTGACTGGATGACAGTTGGGTTGGTTGCTTGACCAAGAATCTCTAACAGATCATCATCTCCTATGAAGTAGAACCGTGGAAAGGCAGAGCGCTTCTCCTGTAAAAACCACACAAAATAAAAAAACATATGTTGTGATGCTTACAGCCTATGTTACACTAATGTAATCTTTCGATACAAAAATGCACGTGTGTACCTCCAGGAACTCATTAAGGGACTTCTGGCAGCGCTGCAGCTGATCCAGTATGGTGACCAGGGAGTTTCTGATGCCTGCCCTCGAGCTCAGGGAAACAACTCTGTTGTCTCTCTGAATGTCTGACATTATAGACCTGTAACAAATATGAAGAAAGTGTTTTCTTACTGAATGTGCATTAACACATTCTGTCTGTATTACAAATTCTGTTTGTCTATTCCTCCCTGCAAAAGACACCCGATCCTAGTCTTATACTGATTATCAGCCACAGTAAACTTGAAAGTTACACAAAAAAATGTGAAAAAAGTGTGAAACAAAATTAGCATCAGTATAGGGGTTTATATGGAATGAAACTGACTGAGGTTTAAATGCAAAATTAAAGCTTAAATTTGAGGATATTCAAATACAGTTAATAGGGCTTCATTTCAGACTAGGAGTGGGCAGTGCGATTGCCATCTCTTGGACAAATTCAGCGGCTCTACATTTGACCCGCATTATTCTAGCCAACAACTGATTCTTAATGCCGAGCAAAAGCTCTCTGGATGCAGACCAGCCATCATAGAGACAATTTTTACCCCCAGGCGGTTTGATTACAGAATAGCAAACACTTACAATAACTCTCAGTGTTGTAGGACACACAGGACACACATCTAGCACTTAAAATTTTTTAATGTGATGCACTGCAAGCACCTTTAAATGGATGTTGAACAGTGTGGGCTCTTCACATGTTTTAAAGTGCTGGAGGATTCCATATTATTGTTGTCTTATATGTACTCTTATTCATATATGGCCCAAGGGCTGAGAGAGCCAGGGTAGACGTGTTTCATTGCATTTAAATGTACACTGTACTTTTAATTTCAAACTTGGGTGTAATACAGTTACACACACGCACAGACACACAGACACACAGACACACACAGACACACACACACACACACACACACACACACACACACAGACTACCTGAAATCTTCATCAACCCGTTTGAAGCGGGCCTCCTCCCGAGGCAATGCCCCTCGTCCAAAAATGGGCTCCAGATAAACCCAACGCCTCTGGATGGCATTCAGACTCAGCAGGTATTCGTCCAAGTCAGATAAACGAACCTCCCACAGACTGACCTGGACATACACAGAGAAAACACAGTAACATTGGTAAGAGTACCATAATAAATGAACCTTATTATTATTTTGAATCAAAAATTTGGCGAAAAAAAAACATGCAACATTAGACTATAGCAATTCATCTGATTAAGTTGAAACATGTTGTATATTCAATAAAAAGAAAGTCTAGGGAGATTTATTTTTCCCCAAAATAAAAATGAACCACTTAAAGTTTATAAAAGTGCATTCATAGATTCTTTGAACTGACCTTGTCTTGGAAGCTGCGGTAGTAGGGAGAGTCTTTCAGAGACTGCAGCAGACAGCGGTTATCTCCCACCTGGATTGGAACAGAGCGGTGATAAAGCCAGTGTTTGCTAATCCTTAAGATTTCATTTAATGGTGCTAGTAGATATGCCTGCATTTTCCTTAAGGCATTTTCCTGCCTCCCAAGTCTATCTACCAAGTGGTCAGTTTAATTGACCTGCCTGAAAAACTGATTATCAAAAATAATACAACAAGGGGAAATTCCAACATCAGCTGAAGGAGCTTTTCAAAATAATTCAGTGTTTTCATAAACATTGCTCTGCATGCAGACTCCATTTTCATATACTGTCTCATTAAAGAGCATTATCTAGAGTCAGAGTCCAGCATTTTAAATCACGCCTTTATCAGAGGCAGAAAAGTTAAAGAGTTAGAAACTACTTTAAATATATTTATAAATAAATAAATACAAAACAAAGTATGTAAAGGGCATCCTGTAGGAAAATCACAGTACATCATCCAGTGGTCAGGCTATCATTTATTGGTATCATCCATATCTGTTTTATCTATATCAATACCTTTTTACTTTTTAACATACCAGACCATCTTGATATCCACAAGATTCCATAAGATGTTTAGTAAGGACATATCTTTATGGACCAGGTACAGACATGCTTAATTAGAAATGCTCAGTAGTGTCTTAAAATCAGTTCTAAAACTCAAAGCTAGCCAGTGTAAAGATAGTTATATCAGCATGACACTCATTCCTTCAGTCAAAAGAACAACAACTAAGGACTGATCAGTGTCAGCTGCTGCAGATAATCATTTATAACATTGTGAAAAGTATTCTCTATATATAGCCAGCTCTGTATCATGAATTAAATGTCTCAATAAGTACATACAGTACAAGGAGCACAATCAACAACAAAGAGTCCAGTTTATTTGAAATAATAAAATCTTAACAGAGAAAAGATTAACTAACTACAGCAGAACAAATCAGACTAAGTGGGTATGAGATGATTTCTTATTATAGAGGGCTATGTTCAGAAAGGTGATCATGAGACCTGTTACTATAGATGACAGGAATATTAGAAAGTAGTGTTTACTGAAAAAAGCTAAAAGGTTTTTGGCAGTTACTCAAAACAGAAAGCAGATGCTGAGTAATCTCGATTACAGGCATATTACTCAAGCTGAGAGCAGTTACTGCGGACACATTTTTTTTTTTAAGAGTAACACACCCTTCTAATTTGCTGGATGCCATCTGCTTTTTACCAGAGAGTTGAGGTCAAAATGTGGCATAAGCTTTAACCTGTAATTTACTTTGCTGAAAAACTGTAGTGCCTAACCCTGATTGGCCCAGAGTCCATCTTTGTTGATTTCGGTGTGCCCGTGTATCTACCTGGTTGACTATATCCTTCCAGTCCTTGATGAGGGTGAGAGTGCGCCTGCTGCTGTCAGTGTACTCTGTGAGGTTAAAGGTAGCTGCAGCTCCCCACAAATCCAGCTCCCTAAGTGCTTCTCTGATTGTCACCTCTGCTTGAGCACGACTGTTCAGGTCCTAAAAACAAACATGCGTATGTACAAACACATGAATCCCATTCACTACATTACATACAATTAAAAAAAAACAGTATAGAGCATCCTTTTAGGTCCACCTGTTTTACTCCTCTAGGCTGGTAGGCAGGCTGTTCCCAACACAGCGGCCAGGTGAAAAACTTGATAATTTTGCAGCTTTTATCACAATCTAAAGGCCTGCAATTGCTCCAAAATTAATGAGAGGTAGTACTTCGATCCAAGATATCAGCATTTTCTAATTAGGTTAAATGTGTTTACATGGTTGCAAGAAGAGCGTTAAAAATTGTTTTCATTTGTATTCAGGATTTGCCAAAAACAGGCAAAAATGCTTATACTTTATCTACATGCATAACTCTTAATTAGATACTATTTGTGAACATGTCCGTAAACCTACAGTTTATGGTCATGTAAAATTTCTTACTAGCTGCTGTCCGTGAGTGGCCTTTACCGCACACTGCAGTAATGCTGGTAACCTTTACGGTTCATATTTTATCAATCATTATCTCATTCCTAAGAAGACAAAACAAAAAGTTGACATTTTAAAAAAGTGTATGTCCCTATAGAAGTGTGTGCTTCTATTTAGTACGTATTTGTTTATGCATGAGTGTGCATACATACCTTGAGCTCCAAGGCATTTTCTACTATGGTATTTGCCACACCGAGGAGGTCATTAAAGGTGAGTCTCTCCAAAGTTGTCCCTCTGGGAAGGCCAAGCAAACGGAACATGTCCAGCCAATGGTCCTGCGACAGGTGCTCCCCACGTACATACTTCAGCACTGGAACCATGTTCTATATGTGCAGATGGAAAAGTGTGAAAAAAAAATACAAAAAAACCCAGAAGAATTCTTCAACCACCATCATCTGTCTATTGTTCTTTCAACACTAATGCGCTCTTTTTTTGTAAAGCTATTAAATTTGTATATTCAAAACCATGCAATTAAATATTCCAATACATATTGTGGTTCCCAGAGCATAAAGCCTTTTGATTGTAGTGACCAGGTGAGGTTGCTTTGAGTGCTACAATTACAAAATTTTTTTGAAACAAAATGTAGTGCAGATGTCTGACTGCCATCAAATGCTCTGACTATGTATGCTTCCCAAAAGAACCATTTTGAATGATCTGATCTCAGGACTTCTCCTATTATGCTGCACTGACTAACACTAACATTTAACACCCTTGCAGAATCTAAGAATAGCGGAAAGGATATTATCCAAAATTTCTGCATTGTTTTTGAGCATAATAAACACTGTATACTTAAAGCACTGTTTGAGGGTCTTTAGACTTGCTCCTCTATAGAGAACCCCAATGAGGCCTAAAACCTGGAAATGAATTGGCACATCTAGTTTCCTCATCTCAAAGCCAGTGAGATTTTTGAATGTTTTTTTTGTTAGAAGTCTCAAATAAAGTCTGCGGTTAACACTAACTTAAGAGACTTTCATGTTTTGTTCTACAACATAAAATACGTCAGTAAGAATCCCACTCGCAAACTTTGAAGCTTCTATGTGTCTTAAAAAAGGCAGTTGCTAACAAGTAGCTAAATGAGATTTCAGAACGGTATCAAGACAAACTGCGCAACACAGCTTTAAAGCCTCTTAGCAGTGTGACATGACCAAACCGTACTTCGTTTAGAGCCTAACATTAGCTTTTTACCTCTGGCGATTGCAGTAAAGCTTCAGAAATCCTTAATGTGGTGTTCATTTGTTCATTCAAGATTATCCTGCTGAACAAAACATGTAAGAAGTTTGTTTACCACAGAGCTTATTTTCTGCAGTGATCCAAAATCCAATGGAAAAATCTCATTGACTTTTTGACGAGGAAAGCAGAGCAATATTAGCCTCCGGGTCGGCGTACAGAGAGATGTCATTCCCGGGGCAGTCTTTTATAAATAAACTCAAACTGAAGAGAAGACAATGTTATCCTAGTCCACCAACTATATTACTGTCTACCTTGTATTTGTCCACTTCTCCTTGCAGTTTAACAGACATTGCAGTGGGCTGCTCCAGCTTCCTAAGTCTGTCCTGCCATGTGAACAGAAATTCCTCGAACACATATGTCTTACTCCTGTAAAACAAAAGAAATATACATATCAACACAAACTTGAAAACAGAGTAGTGACAAAAAAGAACAATTCCAAAGAATTGAGAATAAGTAATAAAGAACAAGATCTGGCCTGAATTTATTCCCTTACCTGAATGTGATCCAATCCTCTTGGGCCTTTTCTGTGAAGCCTTGCTGCCACTCCTCATACAGACTCCACATCTGGCTGTACTCGTCCATGTCTCTTTTTGTTTCTTCAGCCAGAGAGAAATCTGGGGCCCCCAGGCCAAAATAGGTACAGTCTTCACTGGAGGAGAGGAGTTAAGATGTTATAATTGAACTAGGAGTAAGATGCACACTTTTTACTTCTTTGACTGTATTGACATCTGATATAAAGGCACTAAAACTTGGCCTTGTAAGTCTAGATGAAACTTTACAAGTAGGCTTTTATAGAGATTCTAGTCTGGGACAGCTGCTATGCACAATGACCTGGCCTCAGGTGTAATTGGGAGGAGGCAATGAAGTTTTTCCCATCATTTCAGGTCAAGTATGTAAATGGAAATGCATTAGTAATAATACTAGGCAGCTTCAAATAGAAAGACATATCTATAGATGACAGAAAGCAGGAACCACAGGTACATTCAAAAATAAAAATGAAGGAGGATAATCTAGGATAATCTAAATGACTAGAATTTTATCACATCAAATTTAGTAAAGTCGCTTATAGTCCCTTCAACATAAAAAAAAAAATTATACAGCGTGTCTTAAAATTAGAAAGTCAATAAACATATAGCATATTAAAATGAACTTACAGCAGTTTACTGCGTACAAGCTCGAGCTCCTGGAACTCTTGCTGCTTGTCTCTGATGGTCTGGAGACATGCAAGAAAAGCAGCATGATCACCACTCTCAAGCATCTCATCTTTAGGCTTCAGCTGGTCCCAGCGGGCCTTAAATCGATCCAGATCAGCCCTGTAGACATCTATACGGCCAGCAGCATTAGTTCGCATAACTTCCACCTTAGGGAGGAATAGGGTGAGAGAAAGCAAGTAGGACAAAAGCACAGCCAGAACAGAGGAAAGGTGAGAAGTGTACACCTGCATTGTTAATACATATCTAATGAGTTTAGAAAGATAAGCAGTTGCAGAAAGCTGTTGCTACAGAAATCTGGGGTGAGACGTTTTCAAACCATAACTTAACATGTATGCGTTTGTGAGTCTGTCACCTGATCTTTGATCATGAGCTGGTGGCTCTCCATGAAAAGCTCTAATTTGTCCCACTTTGCCCTCAGTGAGGACAGGGAGTCCAGACCGCCCCCAGCCACTGCTCGCAGCAAGCGGTTCTTCTCTTCAGCACACTGGAACTGAGGCAGGATCTACACACATACAGTTTAGTTAGTTCAATACAATGTCATGTCAAAACTTTAACCCATACCACATGGAATTACTTGTACAAGACACTGATAAATATCAGACACCAGAAACATAACAAGACATACTGTGCAATCCTCATACACTTATGAATCC
The DNA here is from genome assembly GCF_008729295.1 of Plectropomus leopardus. NCBI lineage: Eukaryota > Metazoa > Chordata > Actinopteri > Perciformes > Serranidae > Plectropomus > Plectropomus leopardus. The sequence goes on along the minus strand of NC_056467.1, from coordinate 14,057,853 downwards.
ATGCATGTCATGTCATGGACAGTAGGAGCTAACATTATAAAACAATGACATGAAAGGACTCATTAAAAATGTTTTTTTGACTTTACTTGAGTAGCAAAAAGATTTCATTAAATATAACAAAATATTTAATGAAATCTTTCTTATTTCTCACACATCATTAGTACTACTATTAAAGAAAGTTCCTGTAGTTTAGGAGTGTGTTTGTCTTACTTCTGGTTTGCGGGATAATATCTGATTGTATTTGCCACTGGCTGCACCAATCTCTTCCATGCTCTCTGGGCGACTGGACAAGGCCTCAATTGACTCTGAGACAAAACTGTCTATGGCCTGGGTATGCCCTAAAGCAAGAGGTAAGATGGCAGGAAGAAAGGAAAGGAAACAGAAAAGGAAAGAGAAAGTAAAAACAAAGGGGATGTTGTTGGGCCAAGAGAATGAAAAACAAAATTGAAAAAACAAGAACAGAGAGAGAAAGATGTGGCTGGTGCTTTTTGTAAATAACAGCAATAACTTTGAATATAAATGCAATTCAAATACCACGAAGGAGTGAAAAAAATGAGGAAAGGGAAAGTAAGATGACCACTCGGTTTTACCTTGTATGGACTTCCTGAGTGATAAGAGCAGCATGTCAAACAGCCTCTGGATCAGGTCATCAATGACAGCTTTTACTGGCTCACAGTTTACTGTAATACAGTCTACTTTCTCCTGACTGACAAAGGAAGGAGATGATTAGTGCCTGTGACACTATTGTTATGGTGTAAATGTCCTGTATCTTTGAACCAAAGAAGTATATATAATCCTGGCGGGAGAATTAAAATGCTAGCTAATTGCTTTAAGAAGAAGAGTTTCAGCTGATGATAGTGACCATCCTGGTTAAATTTTGGGCTTCCAAATGTTTTTTAAAAAGTTAATATACACATTTTTTGACAATGAAGTTGAAAAATATGTCATATTTTGGCTTTGTTTGGTTTCTACTGAGATGTTATAAATTTGTTTCATTAACTTGTCTTTATGTGTGATGTATACCTGGGCAGACGTTCTGACTCCTTCCCTCTGACTTTCAGGGCCTTGAAGTTTCTCTCCCAGTCTTGCACAGAATTCAGATGCTTCTCCACTAACTTCTCTAAATCAACCTGGCCCAGCACCACCCACTCCTACAATACACAGAATCACAGTGGTTGAGTGCAGTACATATTTCCTGATTTTAAATGTCTCTGTGTCCAAGTTGACAAAATCTACATACAAAAACCAAGCATGGATGATCAAATAAAAACAAAACTACAAAAGGGGAGATAAAAAAGAAGTCTAGAGCTGACAGAGGGTTTTCCCCTGCTATTTAAATATGCATGGCTGCAAATGGGGGGAGAGATTTTATACTGGGCTTACTGTTTTATAAGGGTAGTGTAAAGGGGGGAAATGCTGACATGAAAACAACAGAGCTTCAGTCTATATGTAGGGAAGCATGACTAATTCAACCTGCATTCTTTCAAAGAAAACAGTACAGCAATAGCTTATCGCAGTGATTCAATGAGCAAAGGAGCTCTGAGACCAGGTTCAAATCCCATTTCTGTCAAATAGCAGCAGGCCTGCCACAGACTTTAAGGCATTCATCACTTTGTCTTTGCATCGTTTTCACATGTCTATATGTGTTACATAAACACACATCTTCTGAATTTGATTTTCTCTGTAAACTGTCCATATTGTATAAACTGTGAACTTCTGCATATCTCCTCATCCATATTTTTTAATACGTTTCTTGACTTTTACAGTACTATGCTTTTATTTTTATCTCCTCTTAAAAGTCTTATATTGTAAAGTAAGAGTTCCTTTTTTTGCCTAAAAAAGCAGGTATACTTATATGTGCAGAGTCCGTATTCAGAAATTGTGCCTTTAAACAAATTGTCAGGACCTAAGTGTAGTTGTGATGTCACAACTCTGCTTTATAAAGATAGATAATGCAGCTACAATGCTGTTACAGTGGTTCCCCAGTGGCAATGATGGTGTAGAGACACCAAGGGAGTAAGTGTGAAAGACCCACAAACATTGAACAATCAGAGTAGACTGGCCTTTTGGGAGGGTGGGGGCAGGCTTAAAGACACAAGTACCAACAATTAGCATTTTAGACAGAGTGTGAATATTTAAGGTCAGACAGATAGTATGGGATCTAATGATGTGTTTTTTGAACATCAAAGCATGTAAACAATATATGGGACTTTTAATATGTTTACTGTGTGCATCAAACTCCAAGGCAAACTCCTTGTATGTGAAAACCTTCTTGGAAATAAACGTTATTCTGATTCAGTAAAATGGCTTCATTTTGTATAGTCATAATTACCCTACAAATTCAAAAACTTGTCACACTCTTAACTTTAAACAAATACTGTTTTAAAGGAAAGTTGAGTGATAATAATCAGTAACAATAATCAGTTTCAATATGAAAATAATCTGATGTTAAGGCACCTTGAACTTGTGTTGTATAGCCTGCAGTCGACTGAAGAGGTCCTCTGCCTTGCTGAAGATGGTGAGGAACCCAGAGGCATTTCTATCAATCATGACACTGAAGATAAGCTCCTCCCCCTGGGCACTGACCCCTTTGAACTGGTTTGGAATGGAAATGAATCGCTTCATCTCCCTGAAATAGCGTGCTCGCACTTCCTCAAATGGTGGACGAAACTGTAAACGGCCCTGCCTATTCACAAGAAGGAGGGAAAAAATTTTTTTTAAATTAATCCATTATGTTGTAGTATAAGAAAGAAAGAAAGAGACAGACAGGCAAGAAGTGAAATGGTGACATGGCCAAGTAATCAATGCTAATGGTTCAAGATGAGGGGAACATACTATATATGTGTGAGAGGGGGAGAAAAAGATGACAACCCACACAAAAAAACAACAAGGCTGTACTGACTTGAAAATAAGGTCTATGTGTATTTCAGGCAGGTTCTTGTTCAGAGCTTCCAATCCCCTCTGGTACTGGTGTTCAAGAGCCTTGTACAGCTGATGGTTCCAGTGCTGACGCCATGCCCGCATGTCATCAGATCTGAAGCCCTAAACACACGAACACGTCATTTTTTTCCAGGGGAGAGAATCAAGATGTGCTGTACAGGTTGTGTATGTCCAAAGAAAAACTTAGTATTGAGTATTAAATAATTTTTGTATTGTGCATATTTGCAATTATATTTTTAGTAAGCACAGATCTCCTGGGTGTTTACCCCAAATGTTTCTGGAAATTAATGTAAAAAATTATTCAGTAAAAATATGTTGATAAAAATTACATGGAGCAAGACACCGACACTCCTGACTATACACAATACCTGAGCCTCCAGAGTGGCAAAGCCAGTGCGGAGGTCCTGAAGGCCATCCTTCCACCGCTGTTGATGTCTTAGAAGGTCCACATTCATCAGTGTCACCACCTGACAAATGCACCCAGGGGTGTGCAGACAAATACACAGCCAGACTTAAATTAATAATCTCAGATTATGACCCAAAAGGAATGGGCTTGCAACAAACAATTCAAATTAGTGCTATCTGCCTCTGCATTTCATTAATTAGTAAAACAACAGAAGACAAGATATAACAGCATGTTACAACCTTGTCAATAAAGTCAGTGTGCCATTTGCGCAACTTCCTGTTCTCGGTGGATAGTTTCTCAGCAGCTGACTGCAGCTTGGCAATATAAACTTCCAACTCTTTGGGGTTATCCCAGGTGATCTGCAGTTTACCACCTGATTCCTTAGACTGAGAACGAGGATTCTGAAAAAGAAAAACTGAAAGATTATCTACAATCCAAAACATAAAACCAACATCAAACACATTTTATAGGTGACAGGGAAGTTTATCGTTTAAAATATGTTGTTAAAGACCATTGGAAGAATAGCAGTTTCAACAGAAACTGGTTAGTCACTAGCTTCCATTCCACTATTTTTAGAACATTCTTTAATGAAAGAACAACAATTTAACATGTAGCATATAGTATAGAAAGTAAAAATTATTATTTTCAGATGTGCACGTTACCTTGATGACCTGTTCAAAGGCCAGAGCAAGACTAAGCATCATAGGTCTCTGAGAGGGAATCATCTGCTGGTCAATGGTGTTGTAGAAATGTGCAACCTACATCACAGAACACTTTGTTAGAATATGAGCTGGAGACAAGCTAAAAAAAGAAATAATGAGACAAAAATGAATAAATGACTGTGGGAAAATTTGTGTTTATGTGTCTTGCTCTACACTCGTACCTGTTTTAGTACAATAGCTTGTCTGTAGAATTTGTCTGCAGTATTAGCAGCCTGTTGTATCTTGGCTGGGATGGGAAAGCCCAGGGCAGAGAGCTGCCTGACTTCCCTGAGCAGACTGACCAGCCTGTCTGAATACTGGATCTTTAGCCTGCCGTCCACATGGTCCAGGTCCATCACGCGGTTACTGGCCTGGAGGCTATACAAAGGGAGAAAAATTGTAATTGGATCCACTCAAACCAGCAACTATTCCAACTGAAGTTCAATGAATTATTATGCTAAATTAGGTATTCATGAACATAGAAAAAACAACAGTATGAATATTAACAAATGAAAAATATTTTATTGAGGAAATGTATGTTGCTGTCCAAGATACTGTGACATAAGTTGACAACTAATATTAAATTTAGCATAGCTTTGAACTATTCTTGTGCGTCTTCTAGGGTTGCAGTGGTATAACAGTTTCAAGGTATACCGTGGTACAAAAATTGACGATAATCATACCGTGTACATTTGCTTACCTTCAGTATTGGGGGAAAAAAAAACTCAATGGAGAATCTCACCTTTATTTTAGCTATTTTTTAAAGAGACTTTCTAAGTATATCCATGAAAAATGGTGTCAAGTTTCAATTATAGAAATTATATAAACATTTGCTCTTCCAACTGAAAAACATGTTTTTATTCCTTTAAGGATAATTGTAAGTTATGATAATAATAATAATGATGATGTAATACTGTGATACGGTAAAACTGTGATATTTTCTCAGATGGTTATTGTATTGTGACTGTCTCATACCAATGCAACTCTACTGTCTTGCTAGTTGAGGTTTTAGTGTGCACTGTTTCCAACCTGATCCCTGACTTTGAGTCAGCCAGTCCAGATAGTATATCCCTTGACCAGTCACCGAACTGTTCCTGTTCATACGCCCTCAGAACTTCCAGCAGGTCATCACAAAAATGCAGGAACCCCTTAAACCCAGACAGGTCTGACAGCAGAGCCTCAGCTATACGGACAGAGTCCTCCACCTAATGTAGGGACGTAGAAAAATAAATCATTACAAACTATTTCATTGTCATAGTAATTATTTGTATTTCTAACATCAGCAAAAAGCTGTAGTTGTATTATCAGATCACTATGTGTCTTATTATCTGATGAAAGCAATTGGAAATCAATGACAGACCAAAAGTCCATTAATTTGGTGATCAGTTACAAACAGGATATGTGCGTGTGTAAACACACACACACACACACACGCACTCAGTTACCTTGTGTATGAGCTGTCGCACCCACACAATTTTGTTGACCACCTCAGGGAGGTTCCTGCCAATGAGTGGCCCAGACTTGTCTCCAGGGCCTCCATGGCACCGGCTCTCAAAGTCTGTCTTCAGGCCTGAGAAAATGAATAAAGAAGGGTGGGGTTAAAGATGAGGAACAACAATGTATCACTACTGACTGTCCCGACATCAAACACAGCCTTTTTTCCAACTCGCTTACTATGCAAAAAAACAGGTAGCGCTTCTGCTAAAGAGTATATTAATGTTTTAGGGACAGAGCCTTTCAATGGCAGGACATTTACTCTCACCACAAAGGCATCTTACTACGCCATTTAAACTAAAGCATTTCTGACACAACCAAGGAGAAACAGATATAACTGCTTTGAAGTCGAACTGTGTACCCTTGTTGTAGTCCAGTAGTCTGGCCAGTAGAGTCTCTCTCTCCGACTGCAGCTCTTTGCTGATGGTGGGACGTCTAATCAATTCCTTGTGTTTTTGAAACACCTGCAACAGCTAGACAATGAAGACACACACATACAGTAAGTTCCAACAACACACACAATATTCTACAACCTGAGCTGAAGCAGTGTGTTTCACTACCTGTTGTGGGTTATCTTGGACATCAGCAATGTAGCTCTTTAGTCTGCCAGCGACCTCCTGCTCTGATGGAGCCATTAAGCGCTCAAACTGAGCCACCGCTGCTCTCCAAAGAGGCTGAAAAAAAACATACAACAAAAAGTCATACTCTAAGTTTAAGATGGATGTTTCATTCTTGCCTAAATTACTGTGGCCAGAAAAACATGCTGCAGCCTCAGAAACATTGCTAATTCAAAAACACACACAAAAATCCAAAACAAATACAACAGAAATGCCCTGCAAATAAAAATTGCTGCAGACAATGAAAACCAAATGCAACATGCAATGTGCTCCAAATACAGCAACAATGCAAAATCCGAAATACAAACCCCAAAAATAAACACGACAGAAAAATGTAGCATATCCAGTCAACACAATGAAAGCTCTCCAGGCCTCTAGGAAGCGTGCTAAGTGTAATAACTGGATTTTTGACCAAAGAGAAAGAGGGACAGGATTGGTGGAGTTTGTTTGTTTTGAAGGGTTAAGAAAAGTGAAGTAAAGAGGTGCCATGAAAAAGGTATGTACTCTTTTTTTTTCATTTGGTCTTAATCTTTTACAAAGTTACATGTTAATTTAATGCTAGCAAGTAGCTACATAAATATGTTGTTTTATAATTTTGTAAAAGGCACTGAAATTAACGAAGGCCCGAAGAAGGCTCACACAAGGTAATTCAGAAGTCATCACAAATACATAACACGTGTATACTCAACACCTCCTATAACTCACCTCAGTGTAGGGGTTGTAATGCAGAGGGTTGAGTCCAGAGAAAGGTTCAAACACACGATCCGAAGTCAGAGCCTGCTGCTTTCCACCTGGCAGCAGACGTAGCAGTTTCTCATGAACCATACGCAGAGTCACCACCTGGAAGATGCAAACAGGGAGAGGGTTTTCTCACGTTATCTATGTGTTATCAGGCTTACAGGAGTCGCCATGACTTGCAATCTAAAACTGATTTATCCAACTACGGCACTAATTCTAAAATACTGTGTTTATGGGTATGGAAGACACATGCTAAAAAGTAGAGAAGTCTATAAGCATGTTAAACCTGCAATGGAAATGCTAACAGGGTACATACAGTATTAGACAGCCCCCACACTTGTGATTATATCCACAAGGGAAATTATACAATTTATTATAAAGAGGAAAGATACATCTGTATGTATGTAACAGTGATGACTCTGGATCATTTTAGCCACTTCCCCAAGTCTGTGGTAGCCTCTCTGGGCTAAAAAAACAAGGTCAACTAAAATTACAACAGCATAACAGACCATAGTTAAGCAGTTTTCTACAGAGGTACCAAGGAAATGATCGTGGTCTGCAAACACTGCCATGCATACAAACTGTTACAAGGGGCTGGTTGTTTATCGAATACCATCTCCCTTTTCAGAGCCTCTCTCCTTCATGGTCTTGCCGTAAGTAGTTGATAAGGTTGTCCCATTTCAAAGGCCCCTTTGAGCTCATAAAGGTTTACAATTTGTAAAAACAAAAGTTGGAATCTAATCTGTGCATAAGACTGTTAAACAAATGTCCAATGTGAGTAAGTTACTTTCTGGATCAATAAGGTGCTTCACAAATAGCACTACAAATTAAAGATAGTAACAGCAAACATTAAGTTATAACGTTTCTGTATGTGACTTTCAGAGCATTAATAAAACAGCAAACCACTATTTGATATGTGAAGATATAGTGGAGTAGAGAATGAGTTTTAAGCAGAGAATGAAGTCAAGCTACCTCTGTGTGTCCTGTGGGGTGTTAAGGTGCTTGCTGCATGCGCATGTTTGTGCATGTGTGTATCCCACTGGTTACCTCATCACCTACACTTTGCTCTGCGGTTATACAGCTGCTGCGTCTGATACAGAGAAGTCATTATTGCGGCAGTGTAGCACAAACCCACAGTAGCCCCCCCCCCCCTCCGTTGAAAACTTGCAACAAACTTGTACTTGTAAGAGTCAAAGAAGGTGAAGGTCAAAGAAGGTGAAGGTCAAAAAAGGGGAGTCACTTTATGAATCAATTTCTGGCTCTGTTTCCTTCCTTGTTCTGGTTTTTAAAAAAAAAAACATCAAGTGGAAATTCCATTTAAATGTGACGTCTGCTGCTGTTTAACAAACAAGTACAAACAGGGAGGGGACAACTAAGAGCAATACTAAAGATACTAATATTTTAAGCTCTGAATGTGATGCAACAGTCATAACAATACTGTGTGAAAAGGAGATATACGTATGCACTGTTGAATAATGTCTACTGTAAAGAGTATTTTCTTGACTCTGGATTCTAACCATATCTTACCTCATCCAACCTTTTTGCAAGGCAATGAAGGGTTTGCGGGCAATGCTTGTTTCCCTTCCAGGGGTGAGGAGCATGTCTCTTCCAAACCTATGAAAAAAAGGCAATTAAATAAGGTTTCAGTGTTAGTCACAATCAAACTGATTATCTCCCTTTAGCTTATATTTTATAAGATGGAGATGGTTTTTCCAGTCACATGTTTAGATACAATTATTTCCAGTTGAATTGAAGCGAAGTGTTAAATTGTGAGAGTAAATGGTAAAGGCTTTCATTTTTTATGGAACCAGTTTGTGGACAAATTTTCCCCATTTTGATCTTCCATACCTGTCCAGTCAGATGCTCACAGGCTACCACCCACTGTTCACAAATGGAAACTCCCGTTCTCAGGTTCTCTCTCATAAATAGAAATGACTTCTCAAAAATTTTAAGACCACTCAGTTTCCTCTGTACATATCTTCCCAGGGCTCCACCTTGTACACAAACAAACACAAAAAAAGACAACATTGCAACACACAAAATCATCCACACAGTGACGCACAACCACCGAGTCAACATACTAAACCAATGCAATCTCTAGCATTTCAACATATTATTGACGAGCAATGTTCTGTACGTACAGTAGGTACACTGTGTATACTGAAGAGTTCCTTGTAAAACAAAGCCAGTTTCAGTTCTCAAGAGATATGCATTTATTACATCAACAACCACAGTTGCTAAATGATCTTTATAAAACAGAAGTCTTGACACACTGTATCATAAGGACAACATCAGCAATTATTTGTTTTCATTTCCTGGTTTTGGTTTGTGAATAATGTGAGAAGGTCATACCGATAACATCCATGAGTCGGACCATGCGCATTTCTGGATAAGGTTCAAAATCTGTCTGCCTCCAGACATCATCCAAAGTGTCCCTGCTCTGTTCCACCAGATCCACAACATCAGGCATAGACAAGCCGTCAAGACCCCCATACTCCTGGTGGAAACATTAGGAGACCGATAGTTTGATGTGTTGGTTAAATTTAGTTTTCTCCTAGCTAGTGCACTGAAATATAAATTTTAGCTCTGCTTGCAGAAAAACTGTTAAACACAAATGTTTAAAAAGTATGTAAAATTATGTTAAGAATCACAATTTTCAGTTTTTCAAACTTAAAATAGCAAAATGTACAACGATTTATTTGCTTTTGTTTTTCCAACTTATATGTGGAATCTTTGCCAAGGACAATTATGGCTATAGTTCACAACTCAGCAATTCCAATTCAATTAGCAACTTTAACTTTAATTTGTGGTATAGCAAGTCCTAAGACATAAAGCTTTGCAAGCATACCTTTTGTATAAGTTTAAACTGCTCTGTGAAATATGTAGCCCTTTCTCTCACACTGTTCTTCTCTGCAGACACAGAGAGATCTTCCCAGTACTGGAATTCATCACTGGGAGTCAAGATGCCTGCAAGGAGAGGAAAAAATATGAGTAAATTGCTTGAAAATCGGAACGTTTCCTTCGTCTAATCACAGTTCAAAGTTAGTTTTGTTGTTGTTTTTACAAGGCAACCTCCTTTAGGAAGTGAATAGAGTAAGTAGAGGAAGTAGAGGAAGTAGAGGAAGTTGAGGAAGTTGATAGAGCATATCCCTACGTCTTAGGAATTAACCTTTCATTTAAATATATCAGTAGCAAGACATTTTACCAAATTGCCTGCATAATGTTATGTCACTCAAAAATCTATGTATTTGAAAAACCATCTATCTATCATTCTGACCTGTTCTTTCCTCAAATATATATTTATGCATACCGAGGATATCTTCCTCTGTGTGGCCCTTCTTGGCAGAGAACTGGGCTCCAGACTGGCGAACCACTGAACCTAGGCCAAGCTCCAGCTCACTCAGCAGGCCTGCCAGCTTAGGGTCAAATGCTGAACGCCAACGTTCATCCTTGAGAGAAGAGAAAATGAGAGGCACTTTTTCAAGTTTCAGACTAAATAGTCTTGTTCTCCGCTCATTTCTAATGTGGGAACCCCAAATCCCTTATCAACAAACACATTAAAACAATTTAAAAAGTCTTTATTTCCATATCCTAATGGTGCTGTATGTGGTGTGGTGTTTACAGTAGTTTGTTTCAATGATCTCTGGTTTTTTTTCCTCTTAAAATTTAGTAATCAAAGAGTGCCTTTTTCTAATTATATATATAGAAAATATTTGGAGTAATTCCAACTTCAAATATGTTCAAAAAGAGTAGCTTTACACTGTGGTTAATCTTACTGGTAAATCCTACATCTGTCAAAAAGCATCTCTAGAATTCTTAGATACACAGAGACATGCTCACCTTCAGCAATGCAGGTGCAAAGACTTGTTTTACAGCCTGGTAGAGGGTGTTGATGGGAGACTCCAACATGGATGACACAAGGACACTCTGGTGAAGGTTATCTTCTGTGATCACCGTGGGCTGCAGCTTGAAGAACACCAACAACTTCTCTCTGCTGTCCCCCGATGCTTCAATCTGACAAAGGAAGATGACATGTTTATAAAAAATCAAAGTCAACAGTAGCTGTTTCAAGAATGATACATAAATAAAGTCCTCTCTGGATCCCTCTCACACACTGATAGAAGAATAAGCTTTCACCATCACACTGGAGATTTAAAGTCCCACATGTTCGACTGAACAGATAGTGAAATTCTTTTGTTTTGTCAGTCTAAGTAGCCTCAGTGTACCTGACTCAAACACTGAATGTAATAGGTAATGAGTAAAATGTTGCACTGCATCCACTTTTCATAACGTCTGTTGTGATTTGTAGCATTTATTGTATAATTTTGTTGTTTGTATTTTTGTACTTATGTATATTTATGTGAAACAGTTGGCATCCTGGGACCCAAAACAAATTTTTGAAATATTTCTAACTATAAAGTGAAATCAAATCAAATCAACATGGCAAACTCCATACAAGAGGACCCACTTTGTATGTAGATATTAATGGCTCATTTTAAACACAACAATTCTTTTTCAGGTTATCATAACTGAATGAACACACAGTTATGAATATCATAAACAATTTCTCTTAACAGATGACCCTGAATCCTACACACTGGACCTTTAAGTTTTGGATATTTGCCTTATAAAGCCTGCTGAAAATTCTGTCACATGGACACTCAGAAACATTGTAATGATTCTTTAAACATTTGTGTTACCTTATTTGACAAGTGAAGGTCATTGTCATGTCTGCTGAAGGACAGGACATATTCATTTCCATCGTCCAAGAAGTTATTGAGCTCTGGGCTGTCCACCAGGGATGATGAAGGCTTTATCCCATAGAAGTTTCCAGTTGTGGTCAGTATAAACTTTTTGCGAGCATCATCTGAACCGTGCGGCATCTTTCAGCTGCAGTAATGAAGCTGTGATAGCTGTAGTATACAGAAAAGAACACCATGACAACACTGTGGGCGATATATGGATGATTACTGCCTACTGAACAAATGACATACTTATTAAATATTTTTAAAGTCTCAAGTTATACAGATTCTTTAGACTTTAGAATTTTCTGTGTTTAATCTCTTTTTTTTACTCGCCCGTACCCCCCCCTCCCCAGTGTTACCACAGCACAAACTTAGACTATATAAAGCTTTGACTTCAGTTAAACTCAGCGTTGGTTACGCTTTAATCTAATCATTGATATATAACTTTGCATTTTGCATTCATAAGAAAATAGACCTGATTAGCATTCGTCACACCCCATGATCGTTTCAGTTTCAGTTACTTTGCAATGAGAATTGTTGAGTAAAGATAGGTTAAGCACCTTTGATGTGATGCATTGAAGCAGTGCTAACGCTACCGGCTGATATCCCTGCTAAACTGCTAGCTAACACTGTTACGTACTGAAAAGTGCTACCGCTAATAGCTCAACGTTACATGACCAGCACGGTTTCAGCTTGTTTAAACAGCTTCTTCTACTCACATAGGAAGGACGTTTATAAAGCTATGGCGCAGCAATATAACTAAACTATGGCTGTAGGAGGAGAAATAACACCAGCTAGCTAGCTTACGTTAGCTCACCACCTCTGTGAATTAAAGTTAAGCATTTTAGCTAGCTGGCTTGTCTTCGGCAAGCTAACGAACTAATAGACCCTTTGTTTCATACCGTTTTGCCACCGAAAGTCCTACTCTTGGAGCTTTTGGTAACTCAATTAATGGAGGGAAGCTCCAGCAGTCAGATACTCGTGCCTGTTTGTGCCTTCAGGATTATGCTTGCGTGGTTACCAAGTAACAACTACTATCCCTACCACGTGACAGTCTATGGTGAAACCCCTATGCTACGCAATGTACTTACGCCGTTTACGCCGGTGCACTTTGGGTCACATGCGGTCTGTTTTCAATTGTGTATTCTTGTGACTTTTAGGAGAGTGTGACAGTGTCAGAAGCTACAAATTAAAAAATAAAACATTGTTTGTTTTTCTTTTTAAAAAATCTAAGACACTTGTAGACTATTTCTGAATGTTTACAAATGTTGTAGATATCTTCAGTAGACTTGTTTATAGTAAAGTGGAGGTAATGGCTCTGACTTATTCACTTGTTCCAGCAAGCCATGGCAGTATACACTGTGTAATTCATTTTAATATTTACAATTGTGTCTTTTCCACCGTAAAGTGTTAAAATATCTTACTTGAAAATGGTCTAAAACTTATCCATCCTCAACAAATTAATTTTAACAGAACTTAATGTTTCTTCTGTAACCACGGTCAGGTTAATCGACTAGGAGACCCAAGGGCAAAAAGTAGCTGCTAGGTCCCTATTAACCATTCTTCTCTATGCATTATGTATTACATTTATGAGCTGGATTACCCACACTTTGCTCTGTGGTAGTTTATTTCCAGCATAATTCAGGATATGCACCTTTCGAAAAAAATAAAAATAAATAACTGAAATAATGATCTTAAAACTAGAATTTGGCATCTTCAAGATATGGCTTAAGTGTTAAAACAAACGCACGCACGCATGCACACACACACACACACACACACACACACACACACACACACACACACACACACACACACACACACACACACACACACAAACCACTTGAGAGGGGAAGGGATTCCCTTGATATGTAACAAGAGTTTCATTTCTGTCACTGTCCATATACAGATGGAAGGGAAACTCTGTTGTCACAAAATGTCCTCACACAACTGCATGAAGTAGGCCTAATTAAAGCTCTGGGAAATCACAATGGCCTTTAACTTTATTTTTGACCATTGGAATTAACAGTAACACTGATAAAACATCTTCTGAATCTCTCATTGATATTGAAACTTGAACTATCAGTAGTGTGCTACAGTAGCAATATACTCTACTTGGCCCTAGAGAGTAAATTACTTTCCCAAACTGATAAACCTTTACTACAATCTACTACTTAAGATGAGGTAAATATAATATCTGAGATATACTGCAGCTGAGATAATATATCTAGCAGATATCTAATAAATGGACCAACTGTAGACTTTGCAGCACCATAAAAAAAAATCTGTATTGTTAACAGGGCTTTGCATTTGATTCAGTTTAAGGGAGCACTTTTCATACACAAGTCGCTGGAGAAAGCTTGTGGCAGTTAATATGAGAGTCTTCTTAAGTTTCAAAATTCCCCAGAATAATGAGAGCTGATTTGTTAGTCAACTCTTCTCAGAAATTGGCTTGGCTGCATGTTAAAAGAGCCTGTGGGTGGTAAAATCCATATAGGTTATACTGAAAATTTTCTATCATGCCTTGTCATCTGTTTAATGATAAATATTGGCGCTGGTGATTTCTTTGCCTGGTCACAGGCAGGTGTGACAACACTCAAGCCAGTGTACTCACTCTATAAACAAATACTATAAACACTAGATAAAAAGCCAGGGGATTATCATCACTGTAATATTCTTTAGAAGTACAATTTCCTTTATTTTGAACTTCTTGTTACACTCAGATTCATGCCTGATGTTTAAAATTATTCATCCGATAGACAGCACTTGGTCAATCTGCTTTTTCAATCACAGTAGTGAGGAAGTAGAATACCCATACCCGCAAACATTAGAGACTCTGGCCTCAGATACAGGCTGCAGTAGTACACTAAAGCTCACTAGGGCAAATTATTAACTTTTTGACAGATGATTAACTTGTAATGCACATGGATAATTACAGTACTTGATTTAACATCCATCATCACTGAAAATGCTATAACAAAGTGAATGAAAAATAGAAGTGAAAAGATGTTCATCTGAATATGTCAGAAGGTGGGACATACTGTGGGAGTATACTGTAAGTCTGTGAGAAAAAAGGCTCACCACCTAAGACAAAATGTCAAACACAGTCAAATTCAACCCAAATGCGCGCACATGCGCACGCACACACACACACACACACACACACACACACACACACACACACTCAGGATCCACTGATTTTCACGGAAAAAACATCATTTTCAAGATGAATTTCTCTCAAATTTAGGGTGAATATTTACCAAGTACATGTCAGTAGTGCACAATTTAATAAGAGGCGTCTGTGATACTGTGCGCCATATAGGCATTCAAGCACACTTACTTAGAAAAATCACTACAACATGAAAAACGACAGATTAGATATATAGATTGTGACATATCAACAAAATGCAAATTAAACATTTTCTTACAGTTGTAAATGCTGCATCTCTCTGCTGTTTTCCTACACAGATGTATTGTTAAACGGGCCTACAGGCCATCACCAGAAAGAGACTCAAGATGACCACGAAAAGACACAAACAGACCACAGAGAGATGCAAAAGGACCACACAGAGATCCAAAGGAACTGCAAAGAGACACAAAATGTCTCCAAAACAGGCACAACAAGGACACAGCACCATAAAACAACTACAAAGAGATACAAACCAACCAAAGACGCAAAAAGCCCCCCCAATAAAAAGAAAAAAAACCTCAAATTACTACAAAGACACATACCACAAAGAGGCAACTTCCAAACAAAGTCTGTGTGTCCTGCAGGTGTGTGTGTCATATCTGTGCCCAGAGGCCTGCTGCCTCATAATCCACCCATCTATTTTATCATTCAAAGTTGCTCTTAGTGGCTTCAAAAAGGTGAAGTATTTATTAATTTATTACCCTGCATGTTTGCTATCTCATGCCTGAGACTTTGCTTTCACAACAGAACATTATTTTTGACATACCCAGATAATTAAAACCACAGATTTTTCTCTGTAAGAAAATTAATTGTTTCCACTTCACCCACGCCATGTCCAAAGTAAGATTGTGTAATAATGGCTGAGCCTGTCATTAAACTAACTAACTCTGATCTTCAGTTTCACCTTCCCCCTCACTGAGCAGGCTCCGGCTCTTACGCAGTTATATGTATCATGTAAACAAAAAAAACAAAAAAAATTGCACCAGAATATTACAAGTTTATCATGGCTCTTTGAAGATGCATTAAATGTTTCTGATCTCTTCCAAAGAATGACCACACAGTCACACAAAACTGAGCTGGTAAGCAGACAGGGAAGTTCATCAAGCTTCCTGATATCATCTGTGGCGTCACCATAAACGTAGCGAAAGCTAACACATGAGGTGCACATGCAACCCCATGCGACATGACTCTGTGGATTACTCTTCAAGCTGCTTAACAGTTAGTTATACATCTACATCAAAACAAACCTTGGTTACATATGATACATATAACATTTGCTACTACAGTCCTTTTTTTAAACAAAAGACATTATGATATGTCACAGAAAAGCACAGCTAGAAATAATAAAATGAATGATAGTTAAATTACATTTAGCTGCTTCAGGTTCAGGGTCCTGATATTGTGCTTGCTGGCTCACTGTGACGCTGCTCTGGATTACTGACACCAGAGAATAAAGCCATAACCTGTGCTCTTTCTCTACTGCAACTAATCGGGCTGACATCAGGTTGTTTTTCAGAGCTAGCTGACTGTATGTGATTAAAAAAGAATTTAAAAAAAAAGGCAGATGAGTCATTTAGCTCCACCCATTTTTTTGCATGTATGAGGAAGAAGTCCCTGTCTCAACTCTCAGTTAGCAAGAGGAGACGACGCCTCACAATGGTAAGAGCTTGTTTTTTCCTCTTTTCTTTTTCTCGTCTCCGTTAAAAGGAATTTATTTTACTGTTGTAAATAAGGCTTTAATGTTCTATCACGTTGAGGTCATCCAGTTTCTAATGCATTTTCATACTTTTCTGAATGAAGGAAATACTCTGAATGCCATTGAGGAGAAGCCTGTGAATGCTTCGTGTTTGGAAGTACACATGGGTGTGTGTGTGTGTGTGTGTGTATGTGTTTGTAGACTTATCACTTCTCAGAATCAAGATCTACACAGGAAAAGCATGTGCCCGACAACAGCTGACACGTTGCTAGATGGTAACATACAGCAGAAGTAGTGAACAAAAAAAATTTAACAGTTTTAGCCACAAGTAAAATAAACACCTGCTGAATGCAGGTGTTTATTTTACTTGTGGCTCAGATATTCTAAAATCAGAACATCTTTGTGGCCTCTGCAAGACATGACACTGTTGTGATCTCGTGAAAAAGGAAATAGAAAGTCGGCCTGTTTCTCTAGTTTCTCTGGGAAAGAAAGAAAGAAAGATTCGGCTGTTAGGCAATAACAGCTAAACAAATAAAGCTCTCGTGCCACAATTCTCTCACCTCATTTTAATCAGTTTCACCCATACATTGTATAACCAAACTAAAACAAAAAATCTTTGCAGTCCTCTCTTTTTTAGCCACATGAAGCATCAAACAGCTCCTACGCCACATATGAAACCACGAGGAAGGTGGTTTCGTAGCTTATCTGATTTGTTCAAGGCAGGCATGTGTCTCTTGCCTCGAAACAATACAGCAGGGCTAGAAGTGTTACGTCATGTGGGATTCCCCAGCACAGGTCAATGTGTAAATGTTTGATTACTACTATAATTACCGTAGACCGTAGAGAGAAGTGAGCTCAAGCACACATATCACACAGTCAATCAGTGCTCTCTGTTTTTTCATGGCTATCTAACTTATTTGTCTAATCTGTATAGCGCAATAAATGACAGCATCTCCAGTGCATCAACAAAGAAAATCTACATATGCTTTCAAAAAGGTATACTTAATGTAGAGTTATTTTATTAGCTTGGATAATTAGGTGCTGATGTAACCACACACATACACGTACAGTACATACACACACACACACACACACACACACACACACACACACACAGAAAAAAAATACTAAATCTCTATCAAAATGTCCATATCACAGCTAATTTTAACTGTAAAGGACAAAATGCCTGCTGCTCCTTTTTTTCTTCTTATAATAAATAAAAAATTCCGGTTATTCATATGACTCCCATGATCCAGTACTAAAGGTATTTTTACATTCCTTGGGAATTCCCTCAGATGTGGTTTCTCTTGAGAGACACTGCTGCATTATGAAGCATGGTGTTTCCCCTGGAGTTTCTCTGAAGGTTTTCTTTTTTTTTAGTTGATATTCTGTGAATTTGTGCTTTAAACATTTCTCAAAAGAGTGACAGAAGCCTGTGTAATTTCAAACTGTGTATGGACTGTATTCATGAGTAAAGTGACAGTGTTTAAGAAGAAAAGGTGTGTAATACATTTTGATCAGCAGACAGCTCTAGCTGTCCCTTTCCTTGAACATTTCAGATATTGCTTTCAGTCTAGGGATTTCCTGACAGTAAAGGTCAAGCCAGCTACCAACTTCTTAAAACATTTATGTCTTTAAGGAAATCGATTTTTTTACTCACAACAATGCAAAAATATGCACTAGCTGAGGCACCTGGTGGCTTAATGGACAGAGCGGGCGCCCCATGAACAGAAACTGTGTCCTCACTGCAGCAGCTGTGGGTTTAATTCTGGCCTTGGTCCTTTGCTGCATGACGCCCCCTCTCTCTTTCTCCCCCTTTTACACTTGTGGTGTCCTGTCAATTAAATTCAAAAATGCCCAGAAACAATCTTGTTATCATACCACATTCAAATTAATAGAATACAAAAAGGCACTGTCTGAAACCAGCAGGTACAAGATTACTCTGCTCTCTGGGACTTTCCTTTAGCTAGGTATGTTAAAAACTGTTTGGATGATTTCTTTCAAAGAGACACTATCCTTCTCAAGTCTGACTGTGGAGGGCCAGTCAAATAGTTCAGACGAGAATGTTTCTTGTTTGTGTACAGATTCAAGACAGATTCAATTCCACAAACAAGACAATTTGCAAAGTATATCCATTGTGAACAAACCAGTGGTGGTTTGAGAGGAGGTGGTTAGGTGTGCCTTTTGATTGTAGGAACTACGACATCACTATTTTGTTTAACAGTAAAAACAAACAAAAAAAAAAACAACCAAGCTAACTAAGATTTAGATTAATAGAAAAATTGGAGCAAATCACTGACTGGCCAAATATAATGCTGAATTCCTACATGATTAATTACTGTGCACTGATTTAAAATATACCAACTGATTTGAAAAGGTGATCACGCTTGTAACAGTCACTTGTTTGTGTTTTCAACAGCAATCACAAAACCTGCAGTATTTTCTGTAAGTATCCCTCCCTTTTTCTTTCATTTTAAATAACAGCAGTAGGCATTACAATGTTGTGACACGTGGAGACTGTTTCAAAATGGTCTGCATATTCTGTCTACCAGGTTTACAGGGTTTGCGAATGTTGCTGACCTGAATTCCAACCCTCATCAGCATTTTTAAATGTTTTATTTGGGTGGGGCACCGAAGATAATTTCCACAGAACAGCCAGTGATGTAGTCCTGGAAATTAATTTTACTTTATGTCACATGAATGTCAAACATCTTCCTGTCTGACAACCACAAACGATTACCAGGAAACAACTAAAACTATCCTCTCATCTCTCATTAGTCTGCACTGAGGACTAACTCAAACACACAGGTTTGATAGTGGTAAAAATAACCAGTTTCTGCTGAAAATTTTTGAGCCCCTTTCCCACTGGACAAAAAAATCCCCCCAATTAACACCCACTAATATCCAACTTTTGTCTTTAGTGGAAAAGTTTACACCCAGCATTCATTCCTGGGACGAAGGACTGGAGCTTAAGAAAATAGATACCAATGCACATTTTATCAAGTACTGTATTTAAGTATGAGGAAATTGTACTGTATTGTATTTCTTGTTCTGTTGTTTTTCTAGATTTTTCTAAATTGGGTACTTTTACTTTTAAAAATCTAATTCCACATTTCTGATTATGCTTACTTTTATTTGAGTAACATTTTTAATTTGGGACTTTTACCTTAACAGAGTTTTTTTTACAGTGTTATAGCAGTACTTTTACCTAAAGATTAAAGATTTTAAAAACCCTCTTGTACATACTAATTTCAGTGGATAAAAGTTAAGAGTTAGACTCCAAGTCTCAAATTCTACTGAAGTAATCCGGTGGTTGACAACATAAATTTAATGTAAAATTACCTAAATACCTAAAATGGCAAATATACTGAAAACTGAGTTAAATGTCTTTCCTGTAATAACTCTCCTCTTAATTGGAATAAAGGATCCAGAAAGTAGGCTGACATACTTATATTTACATTCATACATTCATATTCAGAGTGCTGAACTCCATGTAGGGCTTTATTTGATGCTGCACATCTTTAAGGTTTTATTTTATTGTCTATCTTATATTATGTATTCTGTGCATTCAAGTTTTATCCTTAGTTTATCTAACTTTTACTAGTATTATCAAGTGGGTTTTATCCATGTGGATATGCATTCTATGTATTCTATTCTGATCTCATTTTATTTTTACATGGAGGTTTTTATTGTGTTTTTATGTATTCTATGTCTTTTCGTGTGAAGCACTTGGTGTGTGTAATTTCTTTTTTGGAAAGTACATTGGGCTCCATTTCTTGTATGAAAGGTGCTATACACATAAAGTTTATTATTATTTTTACTATCATTATCATTTTTTTTAAATGTTATTTTTATTATTACTTTGATCACACCCATGAGTGTTTCTTTGTTTTTAAAGAGTATGAGAGGTCACACAATCATTTCAGCTTTAGAAAGAACAACTGTTACTGACAGAGGAGGGCACGTTCAACCAATATGAGCACATGTGGTTTCAGATTGAGTTCAGTATCTCTGAGCACAGTGCCAGGGGAATTAAGTATTAAGTATTGTTTAAGCTGTGGTGACGTTGTTTTTTATAGCTTATCAGATTGTGTGTTTGTATGTCTGTGTTTCACTGTAATGCCCCAGCGTTACCAGGGTAACCATGTAAACAGTTATGTTTCTTTGTGTCACCTAAGAAACCAAGGGCCTTTCTTCCCACTGCTGGCTGTTATTTTGACTATGATGTGGCACTTTCCCATCACAGGTGAGCAGTTCCATCATATCATTGCATCAACAAAACACCTTCATCTTGGTTTTACAGATACAAGTTGTTTATCCAGGTAGATCTAAGTAGCTTGGTCACAGTCCAAAGCAGTACCAAATGCTTTATTACAAACTAGCAGTTTTGAAACTACATAGAAATCAAGTAACAACATATAATGATTAAAGCTGACTGGCCGTGATGAACGTGTAGCCTACATAATTATCATTCAACTCTGCAGCTCTATAGAACATTTTGTCTTCTTTTACCTCGTTGTTTTGGTTTTAAATGAATACTTATCTATTTGGGAAATTTGCTTTCTAAATGATAATCTTATTATCCAACACAGGGCAAGAAAGCGATCAAACTATTTGTGAACTATTTCTTTAAGGTACATAATTTTACTATTACAGTGCCACTCCCTCCATCAATCCTATATTTGTTTTCAGCAGAATATAATATAACTTTTTGTCATATTTGCTGAGACTAACTTTATATTCTGAAAGAAGTACATGAGACAGGGTCAGTTGGTAGAGCCACCACCCCATGTACAGAGGTTGTGTCCTCACCGCAGTAGCCTTGGGTTCGAGATCCCTATCCAAAACCCCCAACCCTGAGGCAAGAAATAGACAATGCAGTAAAAGAATATTGTTTCACATTTAATTGGCACTGCCTGGTTTCACAATTTGACCACAGGTCACGAGCAATGATCGACAGCTACGTAAAAGACTCTTCTGCTGTGATTGATTGTTTTCTTTCACACGCAGTAAGGTCATTAGAAGCACTAAAAGACAAATGAGTATGAAAACTTTTTTTTTTTCTCAGATTATCTGTCTCATTGGCTGTGTGAATATAATGACAGTTTTAACATATATGACAAAATATTTTTATAAATGTTACCAAATACTGTTTTAATGTTGGACACACACACACACACACACACACACACAGTGACAATGAAAAGTAAAAATCCCCAGCTCACTGTAAAATCACTTCCGATATTTTGACCTTTAGATCATGTAAAACATGAAAAGGACACTGCTTGCTTTGTATATTTTTTTTACCAAACATAACAGGCAAATAGACTGAGTAGGAACTGAGATTAGTCTAACACGTCATAAAGAGGAGCTGTCAAAAAAGCCTGGACAAAAAACCCTGACTTTCACACCTATCCACAACTGTTAACTCAACGTATAATCAAATAATAAAGTGGGCAAATCATTTAGTCTGAGGTTTCACTATCTGTTGTACAACATAAGTCTAATGTTTTTGACTTGACTCGCTAATAT
Source organism: Plectropomus leopardus (assembly GCF_008729295.1). Classification (NCBI taxonomy): domain Eukaryota; kingdom Metazoa; phylum Chordata; class Actinopteri; order Perciformes; family Serranidae; genus Plectropomus; species Plectropomus leopardus. The sequence goes on along the minus strand of NC_056467.1, from coordinate 14,035,794 downwards.
TGCTTATGTTTTGTTTTTTTCCCCCCGATATTATGCTACACTCATCACTGCTAGTCTTTCAATCCTCACTTTCATTTGAGCAACTTAGCTGTCATGGTGCTGTCTATAATGCACTTTACAAAAATGCTGCCAACTTAGACATTACTTAAAGCACAATTTGCCTGAGATTTTTTTTCAAATTTTAAATAGCCTACAACTGCATCTGATTGTGTACCAAGTCTTGCATTAATTTATCCCTTAAGACTGTTTCATTTTGTTTCATGTATGGCTGCCCTGCGTGCTTTAACCCTTTACTCTCATATATTTTTCTTTTGCAGAAAGTGCTGCTTCAAGTCAGCTCAGAGGGGAGGTTGGTGGCAATGTGACCTTTCATTGCCCTGTTGATAAACAAAGGAAATTAGTATTTTTGTACTTTCAGAGGGGCGATGTATTTGTGAATGGCTACCACGCATCAAAAGAAATATCAGAAACATGGGAGAACACCAGAATGGATCACGATTACACTATGCACATGTACCATTTGAACATCTCCTACAGTGGCGATTATCAGTGTCATATCCTATACAAAGACGGACAGATGCTTCGTAATCACACACTCTTCTACCTCAGTGTCACAGGTAAGAGTGTGTTAAATATAACCTTTAAAATGTATTTGGGTTTTGGGATTTTAGGAGTTTCTGTCTCAGGCATTTCTCTGATTCATTTCTAACATTGTAGGTTATGACTAGCTTTTCTACCTGAAAGCAATGTTAAAGATTCACCAAATAACTGCATGCAAAAATCTGTCAAATTTAAATATTTCTTTTCTGTAATAAGAACTGTTTAAAAACATATACATTTATTAAAATTATTTAAAATCGTTATGTTTAAATGTCTCAAATAGCTGTTCAAATATGTTTGAGGTGCAGAACCACAGAGATTTTAAGAATGGGAATGACAAAGAATAAAATCCATGCCTTGATTTAATTTTTTTTTTAACTGCAAAAGTATGTGCATGTGCCTAAATTCCAAAAATTAACCCCTTTTCTTTAATCCATTACTTTCTCTGTAACCATGAGTCTATGAGTTTGTGATCTAGATTTAGAGTGGCCCTGTGAAAACTCTTTCCATCTAGATGACTGGTGCTTAAAGTAAACATAATCATTTTCATAAAATTTGACGTGCTGCATGCATGAAATACAACCCGATACCTGACAGTGCTCTAATTGTGTTTGTCTCGTTCTCCTAGCAAACTACAGTGAACCTGCACACACAGTGAACTGTGCTGATGAAAACCGTCACATCAGTTGCTGGGTGATATGTGCCTCACATGGTGGCTACCCGGGGACCAAGGTGACTTGGGACATACCAGAGAGCGTGATGTCGAGTGAAGTGAACAACACTCAAATGCCTGATCCAATCACCATGATGGTCAATAGCTCCAGCACCATTTACGTCAACTGCACTAATGGCGAGCAGACGTCCCTCAGCTGCTCTGTGGGTGGCGTCACCTCAAAGACGTTCAATGTCTGTAAGTGACTCAAAAAGACCAGTCCAAATGGTTCTCAAACAAATTCTGTTTTCATGCTTTCATTCACTGGGTATGTTTTGGGAAGTGTGAAAGATATTGGAAACCCCTTGGCCTTGACACTGCATAAGGAATGTGTAAGGTATTTTTTTGCATCCTGTTACATCCTGTTAACATTTGACTTCACAGAGGAATTTAAAGTTTGCATGTTTGAGAAGTGATTTTGAAGCTTAACAAGACCAAAAGTTTATAGTCAAGCCAATAGGTCTGTGAGGATGCAATTGGGCACTGGTGTGCATTGAGCTTTAATGCTAACAGTGGAAATGCTGTTGTTTACAATCTGGGTACTACTGGTAAAAACAATGAAAAACAGTGTTTTTCCTGCACTTTTGTCATAGAGGGGCTGCTGACTACTGTGGCTATTGTGAAAACGCAAATGACCCTAGAGCCAGGGTTTGGTTTGACTATTACATGGCTGTGCAACATAGCAGACTCTATGAGGACCTGCTCTCCATGTAGTTATAAATAGCTCATTCTAAGGTAAAAAAAAAAACAAAAAAAAAAAACACAATGATTTTTATTTTAAGTAGATTATAAACTTTATGAAAAGTACCTGTTACAATATAGATTCAGTTTCTGCCAATAGTTGCGCCTAAATCCTACATTCTGGACCTTTAAGAGAGCAAAATATGTTTTTTGGGTCATATTTATTTATTTGTTAATTTAGGTGGACTGACACTTTACAGGACACGTCTGGTGATTTAAATTTCTTTTATCAGCAAATACTAACAATGACCAAACAAACAGTTTCTGTGTATTATTATGTTGCTGTATTCTTCTACGCCACAGAGCTCCATTATTGTTCAAAAACTATTTAATCAGTCATACCATTGCTCCCATGAACATGGACACTGCAGCTTACACTGAGTCAATACCACATACTCTGTCCTGCTGCTGTAAACACTCAATAGAGCATCAAATGTGCATTTATCCACTGCTAAAAACAGTCCCCAACAAATACAAAATTTACTCCTATTTGAGCTGTTTTACGAATAACTGAATAAAAAACTAGGAATATGAGTTAAGAATAAGAAAACATAATATGTTGCTCAAGCTTTAAACTCAACTGTCCTAGTTTATACCTTTTTGACTCTTGTTGTTTTCATCTAAAGGTACCCCCCAGGATCCAACTGAAACTTTCAGTCCCAGCGTGATAACAGCAGCCGTCTGTGCCGTGGTGTTTGTCATCATTATTGTGGTGCTGTGGCTGAAATGCAAGAAAGGCCAGAGAGGTAACAGATACTAGGTTTGTCACAATATAGATGTTATGCAGTCATTTGCATATCTGTAAAAAGTCTGAATGACAGCAGCAGCTTTTATGTTGGTTTCCAGGAACAGCAGCAGTAGATGTGAAGCCAATAAATGGACATGAGGAGTAAGTGGGTTTTTATATATAAATGGCTTCATTTCAAAAGGCTGCATTACATGCATTACATTCATAAGTAATGTAAAATTAGTTAATAAAGAGTTCCTTGAGGCACAACTACAGTGAACAAATGTACCAATTCATGAAGTCCCAGTTGCCTTACATTACTCGCTTTAACTTGAGCATCATCTTGTAACCACTGACCTTATCCCTCCTTTTTCCTTTCTTTTCTCTCTATTTTTTCATGGTCTCCAGGGAGTTAACAGGCCTCAATGAAACGACTGAAGGGAAAGACACACCTTGAGTGCTGAATTGGAAAAGTGGATGTCACAATTCTGAAATTAAAACTGAATGTCACTCAAGTGTACAATACACTTGTGACTGACTGGCTGCATTGAAGTGTGGGCCAGTAAAGACAGTGACCACATGCTGTCAACATTTCACTGACACATGTGACATTTAAGTGTTTGAGGAAGTATTCCTCATCAGTATCCCTTTACGGGTGAAGTACAGTGCGTCATTCAACCGAGAAAAGCTTACTTCTCAAAAAAAGGACTTTTCCAGCGATTTGCAGTGAGATACTGTTGTATACTGGAAAACAGTTTTTTGGGAGGGGGCACACTTCCCAGCAATGTGAGCTCTAAAATCAAAAGCACAAAAAAATGTTTTTAAAGTTTGATGAAACATAGATTTTATTTTTATAAGATGTCCACAGGAAGGAGTGGGATTTCACTTACTTGAGTGATCGTAATGTACTGTAGTTCCCTAATTTTTTCAGGGTTTTACTTTTTAGGTTACTGTAGTTTTAGGCTCTAATTAGTGTTTTCTATCACAAATGACCAGTAACCGAAACTGTGAAAAAGATATATTAATGCAGGAAAGCTCAGTCAGAGTACATACATTTGTTATCTGCAGTGTGGTATGCAAGTTTCCACAATCAATTCCAGTATTGTAGAATTACCCTGTAATGTGCAATTCAATTAATTATTTAATACAAAGGGAAGGGTGTGTTCTTCATTAATTAAATTGTTGTCACCCTTATTAATAATATTTTCACAGCAGTGACATTTTTTGTCTCAGGTGACGATTCTGTTATAAAATGTCTGAAATGTCTATTTTTGTTACATATTTATTTCATTTTTTCCCTCAATATAAAATAAATATAATTTACCCTGTTTACACTGCTTTGGGTAATTTTGGATATTATTTCCCCTACCTCATACTTACCAAACAATCCCAAAGGGCTGCTTTCATTTCCTAAATCTGTATAAAACCATCCTCATTAATAGCCACTATTACTTTGTCTTGTGTGACATTTCTGATAACTCCACTATCTTGTTCTGTATATAATTTTTACTCTTTGAAACTAAAAGGTTAAACCAATTAAACATGTGTAATTTAAATTTATAGTGTTGTGGGAATAATGTCTATTAATATTTTTTGTTATAAAAAAGGCTAAAAGGCTAAAAATAAAGCTTTACTCCACCTTTTTTCGGCTGTAATGCAATTTTATTGCCACTAGATGGGGTAGTAACACCACAGAGTCAAGACAAAGCTCTCCGTCATGGCTGATTAGTGTTATGTATGCTCTAACGTCTGAATATTATTTTGAGGTAACCATGAGCCTGATCACAATTGTTTGCGAGTCTGCAAAAGCAACTTCCTTTCCACCTACTTGGGGAATTAAAGCAATGTTTATCTATTTGGCACATGATGCACAATCCTTTGTAATGGGGATACATGACGTCTCTGTGACCTCAATATGTGGTCACCTGCCAGAAGAGGGATGAGCAGCCCTGCTTTAACCGTTTGAAACCTGGAGCGTCATCAGTCTACTGGACTGCCCAGTAGACTGATGAGGCCATCTTCTTATGCTACTTTCAGATGCCTTTCACATTTAAACCTTCGAACCCGAGCAAATTGGTGTGATTTATTTAAAAACAACATGTGACAAAAGGCAAAGAGCAACTTCATATGAAATGTTGCACAAATTACAAGAAATTGGAAGATTCAGAAAACTATTTTAAAAAGCTAGGGAATTAAAATACTTAATCTTACAGAATTTTCATATGTTTTAATCTTTTTCAGGTCATTTCCATGTTTGTTTTTTGCTTCAGTTTCTTGTTCTTTCTTTCTTTTTTTCTGATTTACTACATTTCTTCTTTCATTGCTCACTGCTCTCTTCTCATGTTTTTGAGAGAAATCAAGCAAATTTGAGAAATAAGAGCAAGAAAAAAGAGTGGACTACGCACAATAAACTCACATGAATGTTTTGAGTCTACGAGAAAAAGGGCAAGAGGATGCCCTGTCTAACACAGAATATTGTTAACATTATAGCAGCAAAATGCCTTTCTCTATCATTTGTGTCAAAATATTCTCTCTACCACTCTTTTCCCATTCTCCTTCTTTGCACTTTTTATTCTTTCGCAGCACACCTCCATTTCCCCTCTTCGCTTGCTTTCGCTCTGTCTCATGAGTCACTGTGACAGGCTGTCAGTCCACCTCTCGGCCCTGTGTTTACATTGGGCAGCAGAGCAGCACCAGGCTGGTTGCACATCAGGAATGTAACCCCCAAGTTCCCTGCCCTCCTCCCCTTTTCTTTTCTCCCCACATCTATCCTCCCCATCCTTCTCTCTCCCTCCTTCATTCTTTTATTCCCTCATTGCACAAACTCACTCCTTCCCCTTCTCACTTTCCTTCTTCCATCATTTCCCCTCTGCTCCCTCTAATTATCCTCCCCTCTGCCCCATCCCCCCCCCCCCCACCACCACCACCACAGCCACCACAAGCTCCCTTCCTCTCCTTCTGCCACCTTCTCTCTTCTTTTCTTACCCACGCTTTCTCTTCTCCCGACCTCCACTCCCCTTCTCCCTTGCTGTTTTTTTATCCCCTCTTTAAAATTCAGAGAGTATTGTCCAAACTCACTCACACCCCTGCATTCCCCTGTCATCATCCCCTCACCTCCCACTCCTCCCCATCCCTCTGTCCTCCCTCCCTCATTCCTCGGCTGTCTAACCCAAACAAACCAGGGAGGACTTTCCTCTGTGGTGGCTGCAGGAGAAATACACCACATGTCAGACTTGGTTTAAACATAAACATTAGTCAATTTGAGGTACTGGAAAAGGATATGAGGCGCTTAAGCTCAACATGAGATAGAGCTACTATTAGGAAATCTTAACACTAGAACTTCTCACCAAATATACAACAATCAGAGCAGGGAGCTGTATATTTTTGGGTATATTGGGAAATTATATATATTTGTATATTGTTAGGAAACTGTGGAACGCATAGAAAAACATTTTTTTTTAAAAAACAACCTTCCAACTGGTTTGTTCAGTGAGGTGAACCCTTTGAAACCCTGAGAAAATGGGTTGATTTCCTTCAAAGTATGGGGAGAAGACAGTGAGCAACTTAACAACATGACCCCAAAAATAGCAAGAAATTAGTAAAAAAGTCACCAGAAAATTACCTGAAAATGGGAAAAAAAAACAAAACAAAATGATGGATGGATGGGTAGATGAATAAATAGATAGATAGATAGATAGATAGATAGATAGATGGATAGATAGATAGATTATTATAAGTATTTGATCAACTGTAACTATATAAATAAAGTCTATTCTGAGATTAAACATTTACTTTAAAGGACAGAAACCAGTCATTTAAGATAATGAGCAACTTAAGCAATTTTTTTTCCAAAACTGAATTACAAACGCAAGAATTCAAGTGTTCACTAGCTTATCTGGAGTCAAGACAAAGAAAGTAGATCTAATAATTAAGAACAATCTACGCACACTTTTCTGTTTTCCAGTGATGCAGCAGAGTGTGTAATCTCCTGCTTAACGGGGAGCCTTTTCAGTCAGAACTCAGTCCTGTGGCATTTCTCAGCAAGCAGCGCGTGACCTCTGCCACACTGTTCTGTGTGGCGTCCATACCAGGGGATTTATAATCAGATTACACTAGTTATGAAAGTCAACTAGATTAGTTTTAGTATGGGGAGCTGGAGGACAAGGAATCGATTCACAGTGGGAGAGCGGAGCTGATCAGCATGAGGGACATTGAGCTGTTAACGTTCTTAAAATAACACCAGGCATTTCACTGTCTCTAAATCAGATGTGTGTGTGTGTGTGTGTGTGTGTGTGTGTGTGTGTGTGTGTGTGTGTGTGTGTGTGTGTGTGTGTGTGTGTTTGTGTGTGTGTGTGCATGGTGTAGTGCATCAGAAAGCAATAACTGATTCAAATGTTTTCTAAAGTTTGTACCTATTAGTGTCCTGTCTTGTGCTTTGAATTTGGTGGTGCACGCTCCATCTGTGTATATTTTATAAGATTTTTAATTTTTTTTTTGCAGATTGGGTAGTTGGAAGAAACAGAATGAGGCAGATGGAGCAGAGACAGGTCAGAAGGTGCAGCTGTGGTGCTTCAGCTGAGTGATCATGTTGTTGCTGTCACTGCAGAAACCCCTCGCCCTGACCCCCAGAGACAGGAGAGGTGACCTGGAAGCATTTATCACCTCTGTGCTTTGTGACCCATGACCCAAGGCCTGAGATAGGGAAAAGAACACTAACACACCAGAGGGAAGAGGGGAGGAGATAAAGAAAGACCCAGGGAAGGGGTGACCAATGCAACAATACATAAGCAGCTATTTGTTATGCTAAATTTGTAAAATGGAACTGCTTGTTACGGGAGAGGAATGTGCATATTTCGGGGAGAAGAATTACTTTCTGTACTTTAAATGAAAATTGTGTAAGATTTAGGTGGATTTAGTTGCATCTAGTGGTGAGGATTGCAAATCTCAACCAGCTGAAACTTTTCCGGGTTAGACTGCCTTCAGTGTTTATTGTTCAGGAGGCTTTACCAGGAGCCGAATTATCCACAGAGGCCTCCTCTCAAAACAAACAAAGCCAGGGATTTAAACCAGCAAATACACTAAATGAAAGATTTTATGTAAAAACAGTTTTCCAAATGGTCCAATTTAGAGCCAATGTTTGGTTTGTCCATTCTGGGCTACTGTAGAAACATGGTAGTGCAGCATTTCTATCTCCATAGATAAGGACCCACTCCCTATGTAGATGCAGATGGCTCAATCTAATGCTGTGTTCACACTAGGAACAACACATCAACAGTGTGACCAACTATAATATTGCAGAGTACCTGTTGTAATGTTTCTCAAAAGCTAACATGGTTATGTCATCATGGGTTTGAGTGTGTCTGCGACTTGCCAACTTGAAGAAACACCATCTAAAGTTTGTATCTAGCCAAAAAAACATCTGTGCTTTTCATCAATGACTGAGCCCCCTATTTAACATGAAATTTTGCAGCCCCGTTGCATCCTGTGTGCACCGCAAGGCAAAAAAAGGTAGCACAGCTAACTAAGGTAATTAAACAGTACCAAAGTTAGAAAAAAAAAAACATATGATTAGTTGATGCTTCACTGTTTTTTGAGCACTAAAAAAAGAAGAGGCTAACTCAACTTTCATTTGTAGTGTATCCAGCAGTGTCACCCAGTGACAAGTGTTGGGCATCACTTTGTAGCGTCATATCACTGGCTTCTACTGAAAATGACATGTAGCCTGAATCTGTGTCGCTCATAGTGTGAACACAGCATTGGGTGACAAAACAACAAACACAACAATTCTTTTCAGGTGATTATACACTAAAGAAAACACACTTATATTATGTTCCATTTCTGACAATACATCCCCTTAAATCCTACACACTGGACTATTTAAGTTGTAACAGCAGGTTTATAAAACTGCTGGAAACCAGCTGGACTTTTGTGCATCAATGGCAATATTTGTCTTGGTCAGAGGATGAAAACATTGCTGATGTGTATGTGTGGTCCGGCTTTTGGTGGAGCCAAAAACCATCAGCGGAGACTTGAAAGAGCTTGAAACAAGTTGGGGGAGAGAGATGTTTGTTGGCCCAGAGCCCAATAGAACTATTAACACCTCTCTGTAACAGTGATACACCAAAGGAGTTCTTGGCCAAGGCCTTTTCAACTAGGCTCTGACCCAATACCCAAGTGTGTGTGTGTGTGTGTGTGTGTGTGTGTGTGTGTGTGTGTGTGTGTGTGTACAGTTGCATAGATGGATAGATAGACAGATAGAAATGCTGACACATAGAAAAACTGCATAAAAAATGGTTTAAGTGGTCTCTGACTGTGTGTGTGTGTGTGTGTGTGTGTGTGTGTTTGGATGAGCGAAATCTGAGCAGACATTGACTAGAGTCACATCTCCTTTGAATATTTATAGAACTGCTTAAGATGTGACCTTTACTTTTGCACACAGACACCCTCACACACACACACACAGTCAGAGACCACTTAAACCATTTTTTATGCAGTTTTTCTATGTGTCAGCATTTCTATCTGTCTATCTATCCATCTATGCAACTGTACAGCAGACATTGTTCTGCTGCCTGAAACACTCAGACAGGTGATCGTACTGACGCCAGCTGTCCCGTGGGAGGGTCGTATGAGGGGAGCCAACGAGAACAAGAGAGACCAGAATCAGGGACTGGTGGGTAAGATGCCCAGTTGGCTGCAGACTGGTTGGCAGCCTCATGTTTCTGCAGAGGCTTAACATCAAAGACCATCAAAAGTATTTCTAATGTGTATTGTGAAAGACTGTGAGTGACATCACACTGACGTTTGTTCCTTGCTACAACATTTTGATGTCTTACTACTTGCTGTTCTACAATACTGTGATAACTGAGGATGGATAATAACATTTAACAGCAGACTTCTTTCTGCACTCTGACCTTATTTGGTTACTGTGACATTTTCTTTTACACTGCAGGCAACTACAAAGCTATAAATCGCAGTCTCTTGGCTTGTATGCTTCTCTCCTCATGGTCGTATATAAGGAAGTCAGTGTTAATTTAAGAGACGGTATGCTGTAGTGTACAATAATGGGCCACAACAATAGACTGTGCAACATAATCCATAGGTTTGTGGATCCTGTTTCGAGACCTCACGCTTGACTTTTCGGTCATTACCATCTTGGCTTTTTGGAGCCGGAAGAGACCAAATTTGGATGAAAAGGTAGAGCAACGGATAAGCGAGGGGTGGATCTGTCTCATAGATGGTGGCGATGCCAAACAGGCAGCCTGTCACTCAAGCACCTTGCCCTTAAATATATGGAACTTAAAAAAATTATTGTACCAGGGTTTAAATATGTTTATTTCAGCGTAAAGTTAGGCTTTTTTAAAATGGGTGTCTATGGGGATTGACTCACTTCTGGAGCCAGCCTCAAGTGGCCATTCAAGGAACTGCAGTTATTTGCACCTCTGCATTGACTTTGTTCTTTAGCCCACGGGGGATTCTTCTTGGCCATAAATAAAACCCGGCTAATTCAGAGTTTTCTTCCTCTTCTATCTAGGAGCAAGGACATTATATTGTTTAAATATTAATAATCAAATGAATAAGTGTAGGGTTATGACATTTTTCTGCATGAAAGACCAACCTCTTCAATTAATAAAGATCAGAAACTGTTTGTTAGCATATGTGTACTTTAGCCAACAAATACTAAGAATATGTAAGTTATGGCACTGACAGATGATCAGACTATTTGCTCTCTCTGTGTGTGTGTGTGTGTGTGTGTGTGTGTGTGTGTGTGTGTGTGTGTGTGTGTGCATGTTCGTGGATGCATGGAATCTCTCATCTCTGGCAATGGCTGTTGTAACAGCTTTGTTACATCCAGTCAGTTTCTGCATATGTTATGTATTTTGCATCTCAACTGTTGCAATAAAAGGTGTAAAGATGGGAAATTCTGGAAAAAAAAAGTTTTTGTATATTTGTGTGTGTGCTCAGGCTGTAGATGAAGGGGACACCACTGAAACTGAGTAAAGACGTGAAGAAAAATGGCTGACATGCTATGCAAGCTGGAGATACCTGACACCAACAGGTCCCTACGGCAACCTCCACTTAAATTTATCTCTACACCCCAGACACGATGAGGGATTTGAGGAGGGACAGGGTGTACAGAGACTAATGTGGCTGAAATACAGACAAATGAGGGCAGTTTATGTAAAATAAAGTCAGCATTTTCAAGTATGTTTTCCACTGTATCTATCAGAACAACGACCTGTGTGCGAGCTTGAATGTGTACGAGAGAAATGAAGGTGCGTGTATATGCATGTGTGTGTTTGCGTGTGTGTAATAAGAGACACCTGAGACAGTTAGAAGGTCATTCCTGGAGTCTGGTCACATAGCTTTGATCATTTTCTCGTCGCCTCAGAAATAGACCAGAGAGGATGGTGTGTGTGTGTCTGTGTGTGTGTCTGTGAGTGAGTATATGTAAGAGAGAGAGAGAGAGGGAGACGGGAGAGCGAAAGTCCAACAGCCTGACAGAGAATCGGCACTTGTTTGTTGTGCGCAAGCCCGTGTTCGCATGACTGCACTAATGCATTTGCACCAATACCTTTGTTAGGCACTGCTTGCATTTGCTATGTGAATGTGTTCATGTATGCAAATGTGTGAGGAGACAGTGTGTGTGTGCAATCATGCAAGAGTCTCAGATCAGATTCTGAGAGCTGCCCCACAGCAAAAAAACATTACGCACCGTTTACATGCAAATTTGTACGCACACACATACAGACACAGGGAACACAGTCTTAAGGCCAAGTCACACAAAACTGGTATCAAAGAACAAGCAGCGACCACGGCCAACTGTTGCATTGCCTCATGCCGCCTGTATCTTGGCCAAAAAAGTTGCATTTGAACAAACCTGAGGACAACAGCCAACTAGGACGTACATTCTGCAGTTAGCTCATTGACAACATAGCCTCTCATTAAAAGAACAAATAATATTTGGCAGGAGCTAGCTAACAATTACACAAGCAATAATGAACCATTTCTGCTTAAAAGCAGATAAAAAAGCCTTTAGCTGTTTGTTTGCTTTCCTCACGTTACTTTGTCTTCTCTTGAACTGCCAATCAGAGCGATTTCATTTACCGATAGGCTTCATCACTGATTCAACATGCAGTGTTGGCCCCAAAAAGCCAACAAGAGCTGACTAGCACCAACGGTGTGGGACAAATCACCAAAACTAAGGCAACAGACACTCACCGACAGCCAAACATTGGCCAACGGCTGACTGTCTGCTTATTGCACCAGGACCCTTAAAGAATAAGGTCTTTCCCAACCAGTGTGGGCTCTGAAATAGTACATATTGCGATGTGTATGAGTTTGGAAGAGAGATACGGAGACAGAGAAAAATGTTTTTGTGAATGTATGTTTACCTTCATGGAGAATTCTTCATTTGTTCACATGCAGACATAAAGTGCATGGTATTTATGAGTTTAAGATTTTAAGTAACAACTATTAGTTACTTGGAGGGGCAGAGTTACATACATAAATTTGTTGATCAGTTTCCATCTCACTGACGGTGGCTTTTTAATGGGGTGTGGTATTTTAACAAGTTGGAGAACAGATTTACGAGGAGCAGGAGTAGATGTTGTGGAAAGAGATGCCCTCCCCTGTGTTTGGTTTATTGAATTATGACTTCAGCAACCCTTGTAAGGCAAGGATTCTTTCAGTGCAGAGTTTCAAGAAGGCCTTAAGTATTTAATTTGCCCATAAAGCTGCACACATGTAGATGGGAAATGACTCACCACGCAGGGCACCAATCAGAGTAAAAGAAAATCACCCGGCAGGCAAAAATGATTCGTCTTTTTCCTTTAGAAAAGAAATGTGTGACCAGTTCTCTGTCAAGTTGCAGCTGCATTCACATGACAATTGAAATGAGTGGAAACATTAGCACAGATGACATAATTTAGTAAAAAGTTTGGAAATTCTTTTAAAATAATGGATTATTCAGAATTAAAACTATGAAAGAAGTGGTTCTTTTGTGTACTTTTGAACATAGAAAGTTGCTGGAATCTGAATGTCCTCACACAGAAGCACAAAATGGTTAGTTAATTGATGCCTGACAATTACATCTGTAATTCTTTTTACTTCTCACTTATATTAGCCGCTAGGCGAAGCACTACTGGTTACAGTATAATTAACTCAAGTAATGGAGCTGTACAGTTATTCAGACAGACAGTCATTTTTTTTTATAGTCACATGTTTCATTCACTCTCCATATAAGACCACAACTTAATATAAACAACTTGGTCTATAAACTGCCCTGGTGCTTATCCTTCCTACATACACAATCGTTCTGCAATATATCTTTGCTTGCTACGAGTAATATTACTCCCTTCAGCTTCTTCCAACATCAAATACTTGAGAGCATGCATGTAAACATGCTACTGTAACTTTTGGTATGGGAACATATTAGAGTCAATGCAGTCGGTGCCAGCTCAGCTCAAAGAACAGCTGAGGCCTGCAATGTAAAGTTTAGATAGTCAAGTATTTTAAACATAAATCTGAGCCTGACAGACATCCTAAAATGGCCAGTGCACAAAGTAAAACTCCTTGTTATTTAGTTAACAACATAATTTTCCAGCTGCATCAAATTTAGGCCATAGTTTGCCAGACGTTGTAAATATTTGGGACTCAGCCCAAACCTTTGGGGATCCGGAGGCATGTTACCCTGGGGAGATTTTTTTCTCCACATTTACAGTACTTATACACACTATTTTACAAGCCAGCTGAGATAATACAGTGCCAAAAAATCTGTACATCCTTTGGAAAAAAAAACAATGACCCTTTAGTGCCTATATCCTATTTTGTATCTATAGCCTCCAACTGTCTTTATCATTCTAAAAACCATTAAAAAAAAAGCAAATGTTGAGCTTGACTGATTTTGCGGCATGTTGAAATGAACAACATGGGTATATAGGAATATCATCTGAAAGACATAAAGTTGATGGTATTTTAAAACCCTTACAGATTCTAAACGTTTGAGCACTACAAACAGCAAAGTTTTCTCTACACTTTTCAAGCAGTTTTAATAGCTGCGACTGTGGCTTTAGACTTTTTCTTTACTTCACTTGTCCAGCAAACCCCCTTGAAATCTGAGCAAATTGGTTTGATTTCTGTAAAAAAAAAAGAAAAAAAAAATACTGAAAAAGGTAATGAGGAACAAAAATTAGTAAAAAAGTAGTGACAAAATTAAAAATCTAGTAAAGAAAAACAAAAACAAACAAGAAAATGACCTAAAATAAAGTGCTGGGTGGAAAAAGCAACAATTTAATATTATTTATAATATTTTTTTCTGCAGCATAATTTTAAATAAAAAAAATCATTATATTTATTATATTTATTTGGGTGATTTTCTAATAATCCAAATCCACCCCTCTTAAAACAGCATTTTTAGGAGTTGGTCATTGCTTTTTTCCCCCATGGTTCTGAAAGAAATCAAACCAATTTGCTCAGGTTTCAAAGGGTCATAATCAGAGCCTTTAAAGTACAACCTAAGTACCTTGAAGTTCCTCCATGTCAGCTTTTGCCCCTCTTGAATGCAGCAGCCTTCAAGTCAGCTACCATCATTGCAGGTGTCATGGAAATATTCAAACTCATGTTGAGAAATTTATGTAAGGTACAAACAAAAAGACAAATGAAAAGATCCTTCACACAGCCCTCCTGACCTCTAAGAAGACCATGTTGTCACTGGCGTGTACAAGCTGGGAAGACTATAAATGTGTTTGAAGTGCAATCATGGAAATCTTTTTACTGCTGGCAGTCCATGCTGACAATGATGCTGTTGGGCTGGTTCCTAATCTGTGTAAAGCAACAGCAATAAATCCTGCATAGCAACAAGTCACCAGATATGAGGTACAGAGGAAATGGGACGATGAAGAACAAGCTTTCGTTAGATTGATGATACCTCTGAGTGTTGTTCTGCACAGGATTTCAACCAAACATGGTCTATGTCAGAGCTAACCTTTGCTTGATGAGGACTTTGGTCTTCGGAGCTGTTACACAGGAAAGTCGATGCATGTTTGAATAAATGCCCGGAAAAAAAGGATCTTCTTTTGAAACTTTGCACAGAGACCATGTTTGGTTGCATTTCAAAACGCTGAGAGGCCCACAGGCACCATCAATCCATTATAAAGGTATTGCAGCATCTCATCTTTCTCAGAGCAGAACAGAGCATCGGGGGGGGATGCACTGCATGCTTGGCCGACTCTCCCAACAGTTCCAGTGAGACAAAACTCTGGAAGCGGAATAGACATTGTTAAAGTGCGTCACCATGGGACGCGGTTCAGGCTCACCTTCCTGTTTCACAACTCAGAAAATAGCTGAGAGAGACGTCCATTCACAGAGACAAATGCACCCAAACACGCAGAGATTCTCTCTGAAGCCGGAGGGAAAAACAAATACTGAACACACATACACGCCCACAACTCACACTCACAGGGGACTGGGTGTAAATCAAAAGCATGTTGTATGCAAACAGACCAGGGGAAATCAGAAGCCTTGAGGATGGGGAGGAAGATTGTGATCGAAACAGAGAGTTCATAATGAGAGAGTTGGGATTATCTACAATTTGTGTCTACACTAAATCATTATTCTTTGTTGCTCCTGTGAGACATTTTCCATCCACATCTGTGAAGACGAACACAAAAAAATTAGAAACTAAATATTCAACATGACCTCCTCAGATTTAGATGCAACATTTCACACAGCATTGTAGACTGTAGTGGAATTTCGGTTGCATGGGACATTGAGATGAAGGAATATGCCGTTGTTGTTGTTTTTAATTTAATGATCTGTATTGTGAACATGTAACATGCAGGCTGGTTTCATGGGTGGAAAGCAATGTAACAGGAAGCCACTGTTAACAGAGCTGTTATATCAAAAACCTTTCACACAGTGTCAAAGGTTTTTGATATAACAGCTCTGTTAACAGTGGGTATGTCATGGTTCTGCTATGTAACTGATATATAACAAGACTGATATCACTCGCCCTTTTACACTGCCTGTCCAAGGCAGCAATATCACGTTGTTATGCCAAATTGTGAAAAAAATCAGCAGGAGTTCCTTACCCTTATCAGCCACCATATAACAAGGGTGGTGAACAATTGTTATTGAGTTGTTATTCCATTGTTATTGTTTATAAAGAGTTGCTTATGCATATGTTATTTGTCACACGAGAGGCTGATGCTGTTGTGTTAAACATTATGCCCATCATGCCTCTTTTGCTTCTGGGATGCCGGCATGCTGTCTAAAATCACACACTGTAGTGGCATGATGTCGCTGCCATTTGGTTTTGTGTACAAATGCAAAAGCAGCCTAAAAAAGGGACTTCTTAGGGGCCCTAGTGTGATCTCTGTGTAAAAATGAATTGGGAGTGAGACAAAACATATTAGGCTTCGACAGTTTTCGATAAAATGTCCCTGTTCACAATGGGTGTGTCATGACTGTGCTATGTAAATCTAACAAGACCAATATCACTGCCTGCACTACAAACAGAGCTCTAAATGTCTATGGTAAGTGATGGTGTTTTGAGGTTATCGCATCTCCAACAACAAAGTTTTGTCAGCTCTACTCTTAATAGCCGAGTTTGTACTGATGTAAATATGTCTGACAAGGTTTTTAAGCCTGCTCAACCTCGTATTGCCTGCTTTTCTGGAATATGTACACTTCACTGTATTCATCAGTATTATTTTACTGTATTTTCCATACTTCCCCAAATGTCCCCCCTTTGTTTTCATACCTTTCATGTGTGAGGGGAGGTTGGGGAAATGAAAAATATGAACCGCATACCTTTCCACCAAATCAAATTCTGAGTGAGTATGAGGCTAAAATTTCCCCCTCTTACCAACACATTACTAGACGATTGTTAACAATGGTGAGCAATTACAAAAGAATTCTATATATACATAATTTATTTACATTTGCGGCTTCTCTGTAGTATCCCTTTACTGTATGTTGTCTTTTGTTTATGAATTTATTTTTCTCCTGCTCTTCACACACTGGAAGCAACTTTTTTCTCCCTGAGGGCATCAATTTGTTGTCAGTTATTGATCCTGTATTGTCAGAAGGAATAACAAAGATGTCCTGACATTTGGATATCGAGATACATCAAATATACATCAAAGGGCCTCATTGATTTGAAGACTTGCAAAGGAGAGATGGAGGGCGAAAAAAGAGGTGAACAAGTGTGAGCCTTCTCTTTTGCATGATGCACATATAGCTTCAGGAAAAACAGCTACTGTTTCTGCAATAAATTGAACTTTTATTCATAAGCACATGTATAATTGACCAGGAAAAAATATTGTAGTACAAAACATTAGTTTCTTGCTGTGGTATTTTTGTTATGATATGCTGTCTTGGTGTTCTGGCAAGCATTTCTGGAGGAGTGCTTTGTTCGTAAATGTCAAATGTAAGACAGTGGAGCCTTTAAAAAGTGATTTTTTTTTTTAAAACCACATGCTCTTCACTGTAAAATCTGACAAGTTGATCTTACTTTAAACAATCTTGGAAACTGATTAGTTGAAAAAAAGTAAAGTGCATATAACTATAAATATTAATTTATGTCTATGCTATATATAATAGTTAAGTTTACTTAACATTAAGCTATATTTACTTAATTTTGTGAAGTTGTTGCAACTTAAAAATGACAAATGGAATGACCTTGTTCTTCCTGAGAGGTAACAGCTTCAGTTAATAGTAATTTGATCATCACAAAGAGGACTTTGCTAATGATGAAGTTAGGAGATCTATGATTTCTGCTTTGTTAACATGTTTAAGAAATGACAGATATGATGTGACTAGTATGCAACCAGCAGAATACAGATTTATAGCATTTTAAACTTACTAAAGTAGCTAACAGATTGCTTCAAAGTTTTCCATTCCAAATAGCAAAAATGGCATGAACTTTTTGTTTTTTTTAATAAAACATCAAAATATGCATGTACCTCAAAATAACATCTTACATAATGTTAGTATATGTCACATAATATGAATATATGAATAACTCAGTTTTGACAAAGATGCAACATAACCTTACAATTCTGATTTGTTTGCAACAACTTCACAAAATTAATTAAATAGGACTTTTAAGTAAACTTAATTAGATATGATGTAAACATAAATTAAGACTAATAGTTTTTACTCACATTTTTCAATGCAGTTGATTTCCTAGATTTTTTAAATCTCAGCATGCCAGATTTTACAGTGTAGTGAGCAGGGGAGCTCAGTTTGGCAAACACAAGTACCCAAAGAGCCAGAATGTAAACTACCAGGCAGTGTTAAACTGAACAAATAAGAACACACAATATAAAATCAATAGAAACGTGCACAGAATAGACAGAGAACAGTTCATGTGGAGGAGGACATACAGTAGTTTGTCTGTTAAACACAGACATTCCTTTGCTCCTGACGGGGAGAGCATGTGCATGTGTGCACTATTTAACACTCAAAGCCAATCTTACCCAGAAGCTTTATAAATCCACAAAATGACCAGCATAGTGCTGTGCCAGGAAAAATCTGCTCAAAATACTGCAACAGCCAACACACATTTTCACATGTTCAAAAAATATTATAGAAGACTGCCAAATTATATTCATAAGCACAAAGAGCCTGTCCAGAATTTTTGATAGAAACCAAAGGCTGTCTTGGAGTTTTCCAAAAACTTTGCGTCTCCTAAACTTACATTGGGATAATGGGAACGTTACATGACCTGGAGGCAGAGCCAAACCGCTGAAAATGCATTGTCAAATATCAAAAATACATTGTCGTCAATCGAAAACAAATATGTTTTTCCTGAATCCTTAACAGTCAATGTGAGGTTTCAGTGGGTTACCGCTGTTTTTCTAAAAGTCATTTCACCAAACCAAAAGAGCTCAAAGCTGGAAAGCCAAAACTGATCTCACAATCAGAATGACAATCCGTCTTTCTTGTTGTTTTTGGCGCTGCTCCTTAATAATAAGGAATAAATTGACTTGGAAGCAGACCCGACTCCTCAATCTGTCCGCCCCCCTGTCTATCCAAAGTGCCCTCCTCCCAACCGCCTCCTACAATTCCCCCTCCTTCCCGGCTCCCCCACCCAGGCAACCCCTTTGCCCTCTTGTATCCGGCCATTTAGCGTGACAATCCATTATTTTGACGGCTCCCAAAGAAAGAAAGAGGGAGACAAAGAGACAGAGAGATGGGGGTTACTTTGACTTTCAGACATGGGCCCCATTTTTTTTTTATAACTCCATCTTTCCTCTTTCTTTTATCCTCTTCTTCTTCTTCATACTTCTTCCCTTTTTTCTCTCCTTCATCTAACTCTCTTTTTTATGCTAAAGTTTGAGTTTGTTCGTCCTCACTTACTTTTTTCCACCATGTCTGTTCTCACCCCCTCTTACACCTCATGTCTTTTTATTTCTTTCCTCCTTCCTCTCCCTACAGACCCACTTTACCCCCCCAACATTTACCCCTGCAACCACTCTAAACCCCTCCGACTTTTTGGCTCTGTGTTGCTTTGTGGCTGGCCGCCTTTAGGAAACCTGATAAGGCCTATAGAGAAGGAGGAACCTGGGTTTAAAATGTCTCAAGTCAACCCCCTCCAAGCAGCATCTGCTTATATCAACCGCACACCCACCCCAACAAAACATTAACCCCAATCAGCCTTCTAGCACCCTGAAGCGCCGTCCACCTCCTGACACCTCCAGCAGCATCTCTGCCACAACTACACGTTGTGTGTGTATGTTTCCCGACCCACCTCAACCCACTATTAATGCTATTACTGTAACACCTTTATCGTTAACATCCTTTTGTGATTTTAAAATTAGGTAAGACTCTGCTTATCATTACTGTACTGATTCATGTTATGTAAACACTTTAACCAAGTTATCCTACTTGCTTTATGGCAGGGATACTCGACTTGATTTACTTGGAAGCCACTTTTGCAAAATGACAGCGACGGCAGGGGCCAGCCGCAGCAGCCCCACACATGTTTCTAGGATTTCAGTACATTCTGAGGATGTTAAGACTTTTCTAAGATTTTAGGATTGTCTCTAGGACTTAAGTAAGTTTCTGAGATTTTAGGATTTTTTTTATTTTAATTTGAGGATATTTCAAGATGTTTCTAGAATTTCAGGACATTACTAAGATTTTAGGATGTTTGTAGGATTTTAGGCCATTTCTAGGAATTTAGGACATTTCTAGGACTTACGGATGCTCCCTGGATTTCAGGATGTTTCCTGGATTTTAGAACATTTCTAGGATTTTAGGACAGTTCAAGGATTTTGGGATGTTTGTAGTATTTTAGGCCATTTTTAGGATTTTTGGACATTTCTTGGATTTTAGGAAATTTCTAGCAGTTTACAACATTTATTGGGTTTTAAGACATTTCTAGGATTTTATGACATTTCTAGGATTTTATGACATGGGGGCTGAGTTGGGACCTCTGACGGGGAAGAGGGGGATCCTCCACTGGCACTTATTTTGATAAACAAGCTCTATTGTGAAGCTGTTTTATGCACTCTGGTACCTTACGCATACAAAAAATACAAAAACAATTCCCACTGTTTATCACTTTATTTCTATTGTGAATCAAAAAATGGTTGGGGGAGCCACCTGGTACCCTATCAGGGGCCAGAAATGGCCGCGGGCCGTAAGTTGAGTATCACTGCTTGATGGTCATAATGACAGTAAGCATAACTTGAATAAGCAATCTGGGTGATGTGTCAATGTTGTGAATTACTCTTGTCATGCATGCAGTGTGCTCTGGTTACTGGTGTTTGGATTCTGTGCATGTGTAACAAAGGGCACAGAGTTAATCAGAAGCAAAGCAGAGGCACGGGTAGAAGCAGCGGTACAATAAATCATGTATGTGGTATGTGGTATGTGGTGATAAACCACTGTTACAGTGGAAGTATAGTGGTACATACTGACAACAAATTATAGGAATTATAGGAATGATTTTCAACCAATAAAAGCAGGCAAAAGCAAGGTCTGTTGATTATCCACACTAACAACGATACCATTTCTAGAAAAACACATAGCTGCTGAAGTATTTCAATGTTATTTTCATTGTTAGGAGCATTAAAAACAAGATTTAATTACATTTATTTCATTTGCAATACAAAATCAAAGCTATCTGCATGACTATATACCACTGAGGTAAGATATAAAATTCAAGTTAATGTTTGGATTTGAATGAACAGAACCTTAAATATACGGTGTGAATAAACACCAAACAAAACCCCATGCCCCCTTAATTTACAAACATGTAAGCAGCTGTAACATGGTATACAATGAAACTGGGCAACACTTTACTTAGGACCAAGTCATTGTTTTGCAAGTCACAAGTAATTCTCACAGCTTTGCACTCAAGTCCCACGTAAAGACTGACAAGTCCCAGGTCAAGTCCCAAGTCCTTAACCTTGAGTTTCAAGTTCTAAACAAGTAATAATGCACTTACCAAATCAATCAATCACCAAATGTAATGCTATTTTAACAACAGAGTAATAACATTGGCTTAGCACTATCTCGCTAACTGTGTTAATATTAACCTTGACTTACTGCTCTTTGTGCAACTTAAAATGTAAAACAAAGTTCAAAGTTGTTCTGTCTCTATCTGTAATTATTGACCTGAACATTTTGGATAATGCAATTTGTTTTTTTCCAACTGGCCCTCAGAAACATAGAAATAGCTCATCTTGGTTCTCTTCTGTAACTTCAATGGTTGCTGTTGGCTTGGTTCAACAAAGTAAATCTGGAGAATTAGGTGTGGACTTGCTGGTAGTGTTAATGTTAGTTGATTCAGAAAATGAAGGGAAATTCATGGCAGACTTTTTAAATAACATACTTTTAAATCTTTGGGCTTGGGGGAAGGTATCAAGTATTTAAGTCTAAAGGCTCAGGTCCAAGTGAAGTCAGGAGTCATTGGTGTTGAAGTCTGACAGGAGTTGCAGGTCTTTTATTGATTTTGTGAAGTCAGGTCAAAACTCATCAAATTTGTGACTTGAGTCCAAGTCATGTGACTCCAGTCCACCACTCTGCTGTTTAGCATTTATAAGTAGTATGCATTTGGTGGTATATAGTTGATAACAAACTTTAAAGTAGTTGTAAGCAGAAATAAGTGTTTGTGAATGCATTTGTGGAAAACTCCTACTGAGGGCATCCAAAACTTGTATGAACTGATAACGAATGACAATGAAACACAGTTGCCATGTCAGATCTAGCTCATGGATTACTGAAATTACAAGTGCAAAAAGGAGTACAAAAACCAGGGCCTTAGCACATACTTTCAGGACTTTAGGATAATCATGTGAATGTGAAGCACAGGAAAGAGGAAAAAAAAAAGTTGAGAAATCGTTCCTTTCCTTTAAACTGTTCTCACTCCTCATACAAAACAGACAGCCCCCCAAACTCTTACGCTATTTCCCCTTGGACTCTGTAAAATGTGTGTCAGGGTCTTAGAAGTGTGGCCAAGGCAAACACCTGGCACAGCACAGCGATCTGCTACATTTCACCTTCTACCAGAAATATGCACACAGGGAGTTCATGTGCACAGACATCAACTCACACTACAGTGCAGTCTCAGTTTCAGACAGTGTGTGCACATTAACACACACAGCAGACGCTGGAAAAGGCTGCAGACCCATACACTCACATACACACACGTCACTAAACGGAGGGAGAAACAAGTGAAACATGGGCTTCACCCCCCTCCTCTCTTTCGGTCTCTCTCCCTGGTGGTGTGTCATGTTTCGGGGGGATAATAGGTGTCACGGTGAGACCCCTTTGGTCTCAGCGCTCTGGGGTACTCTAATGACACACAGACACACACAAATGCACACGCATACACACAATCAACCATGTGAGCACAAGCAGCTCATTCTCTGGACCATGGGAACCGCCGATGACTCTCCACTCCTCTCACCTTTCTCTACCTCCATCAGTTTCTTTCTTTTTCTCCTTCACTTTCTCTTTCTTTCTTTCTGCTTTTATCCCATACACATATTTTTTGCCTATTTTTTGAACCACTGTTCCCTTGGGTGATCAAACAAGCAGCTCACTATTAAAGTCTTTCTGTCTGTGTCCTTTGGTCTCTGTTTGTTTCTTTAAACGTGGATTTCTGATGTCAGATTTGATATAGGCATTTTTTGGGTCACTGCGCAGCAACGGATCTGAATAACCCGTGAGCCAAATTCTGATGCATAATGTGAACCATATATATTTGGATAAACATCTAAGGTGTGGTCACAGAATCTGAAAAAGTAAGCCACTCTCATTTGTTTCCTTGCAATGGCATGACACCACAGTGTAGAATTAAAAGCTCATGTGCAGTCGGATGATCATTCAACAATCCCCCTGCTAGCAAGTAAACTTGTATTCAAACTGTTCCATCACAGCTGACAAATCATCTTCCTGTATAAACTTTAGAGCAATGGTTCGACAATTTGGGAAATACATTTGTTAGTGTTTTTGTCAAGAGTTACAAATCAAGATGATACCATTCTCAGTATTTCAACAATATAAAGTCCCTCACATAAAAGAAGCTGTCTCTGCAATAGAAAGATGCAAATACTTTTGAAATTGATGATACATGATCAGAAATAACTGAGGAAAAGGACGCTTTAGCTCACTTTACTCTTTGCATTGCCAGACCAGAGCAACATTATCATAATGAAAATCTAACCCATATACTTGAATGATCCGTTTTGAGACTTTGTTCATTCTGCACATGCACAAATCAAGACACACATTGATACAAAATTCAGTTCTGATTAAAAAAGTGTTTGAGTGAGGCTATGCGACTTTTGTGACATATTTCGTGATTAGATATTATTATATACAGTGAAAGAGGTGCAATTACATGCATACTTGAAAGGTTTCATTCAACAACATCAAAATGAGACCTTTATTGCACTAATGTTTTGCTTTTTTTTTTGTCAGCAGGCCCGTTCAGGATGACAGACAAGTGATAAACTACCATGACCTACACCTGTATCAACTTTCATGTATTATATTACTTATCCTCTTTCTCTTTCTATCAAGCAGAGGGCCAACCGCTCACAGCCACAAGGCAGACAGAGGGAGGGATGAAATGAGGAGAGGAGGGGGGAAGTATACCTGCAGGTATAGTGTGGGAGGCTCCTGTCTTCTCCTTCTCCATCTCCATCTCCTCCACCTCCTCTCCCCCCTCAGGCTCCAATGTTAAATCTGTGTGTGTGTGTGTATGTGTGTGTGTGTGTGTGTGTGTGTGTGTGTGTGTGTGTGTGTGTGTGTTTATTAATGAAAGCACAACTGTGCACTCACAGTGTGTGTCTACACAATGTTAACATGTTTTTATAGCATTCTGTTTATGTCTAATGCTGTTCGCAATGACTGACATTTTCCTGCACTTGAATGAAACATAAGCCATTAAAAGCCTCTCGCCTTTCAGCTTCCACACACTGTGGCCAGGTGAGCCTCTGGCCTCAGCCAATCACAGTTTGGAATTAGGTACTACAGGCTCCACTAATCCACCCCACCTCCCTCCAACTGTCACCAGTTGGAGTCATCTTCATGATGCCAGGCAAGACGGTTTCTGTCATACTTTCTTGACAGATGCGATTATTAAATAATATATGGTCTTAACACCATATATTTGAAATATCTCTTGAGAATCTTGCTTTCTAAGGTTTGTTTATAAAGTAAAAGTTTGCTTCTTTTTTTTACCCTGGACCCAATTTTCCCCATGTTTTTGTGCCTAAGTGACTAATGGAGACAACATTTTTTTAAAACTGGTCGATACACTGATGGTGCACAATTGCCCCAAAGGACTGTTTTGTGGCTGCAGCACTCTCGCTCAATACTGGATCAAATTTCAAAAATTGTTGTCTCAATCAGTCACTTAGACACAAAAACATGGAAAATCAACGTCCGCATTAAAAATGACCAGAGTTTCCCTTTAAGGAACTAATGGTGTCTTCCCAAGTAAAATCTCAGTTATTACATTTTATGATCAGAATGAGGGATTACTTAGTAACTACTCATAATGATGTGAATAAATGATAATGAATGATCAGTTACTGGTTTACCCACACATAGTGGGTGTTTCAAAGTTGGAAAAGGAACAACTTATGATGAAAGTGGTCATTATTTTGATACACAGATATCTATCACCTAATCCTGACTCAATGATTCATTAATATTGTATCTCCTTGTCTCTTTCGTAGTGACTCCTTATTTCCTACTGCATAGTCCTTGAATCAGTTATTCCTGCTCCTGATTCCTTTCCTCACCTTAGCTAGTTAGCAAATTAATTACAATACCAAATTTCAAGCAAAACAAAACAAAAATCGATTGGATTAAAAAATAAACACCGAAGGGGTCCCTGAATTATCCCTTTAAAATTTTGTTTCACAGGTTTTTGTGTGAATCACCATCAAACATGATTTTTTTTCTTGATTTATAGACAAAAGGGAGGCAGTGGAGTGAAAAAGACAGATAAAAGTAGGGCAGAAGTACAAAGAGGAAAAGACAAAAAGAAAAACAGAAAACGAGAGTAACATAAGTAAAAAAATAAAGCATCATCAACAAGAATGTACCTCTGAAACTAAAATAATAACGAGTTGTACTGCTGCTGATATCCATCACAGAAAACAGAAACTGTGGTCAGTTTGATTTCATGTCAGTTATGATGGATTTCAAGGGTGAACACTTTTCACAGCAGAAAAATACTTTAACTTCCACAGAAACTTCTCAAATAACTCTTGCAGTCGTGCAGTCGATCTGAATGCTTTGCATTTTGCAAACAGTAACTGTTTCACTAAACCTTCACCTGAAGTGACCTATATTGTCTGCCTTGGTGCAGCTTTTCTTTTTTTTTTAAAACATGTTCCTCTTTCCTCTTCCATGTTTTGAAAAACACATTTTTATGCCACTAGACACATTTCTCCTTTCACACAACCAAAATATGCGCAAAATATTACACAGTTATTAATATCCTAACAGTGTTTATGACAAAGTTGACAATGTCACACAACTTTGAGTTTCACTGCTCTGCCTGTTTCGGTAGGCTGTGTGTGTGTGTGTGTGTGTGTGTGTGTGTGTGTGTGTGTGTGTGTGTGTGTGTGTGTGTGTGTGTGTGTGTGTGTGTGTGTTCATCCTAGCAACGGTTGTTTTGCCCACTAAACAAACCACGTTGTTATTTTCTAACCCTATGTCTTTTAATCTAAGCACTGGTGTGTGACTGGACATGTTCACACTTCTCTCCTTAATGACTCTCACTCCACAATCACATCATCATGACTTAACCCTGGAAGCTCATCCAAAAGTTACAAAGAGATGCAACATGCTAAATTTTTGGCATGGCAACATGGGCTTCAAATCCAGGCTTTCACTTAAACTGGCCACCAAAAGTTTTAATATACTGCACAACAAAAAAACCATCATGATCCTGTTATGATGTGACATGTCCTGTCATATTTTGAATGTCAAGACACTTGGTTCACATGTGAGCCATAATGTGTAATCTGTCAGTAGACATTATGTAAATGTTTACATAGTAAAACAACCTAAACAGACTTATCTGCACAACTCTGTTCAGAATTTCTCCTTTAGATATTCAACAGGAATAAACTGCATGCTTCTCTAACTAATAAACCTCTCCTACTTAGTGTCTTCATACACTGCCGCACCACTCCTGACATAAATCTTTAGCCTAACAGGCAGACTAACCATGGAGTCATGTCTACGAAATAGGACAGCCGTATGTTGTCAACATCTGGTGGAAGTAAACGTCAGCGTTGAACATTTGACAGACATGAGTTATGTGAATGGACGTTCTGTTTAAAGTTGCAAAGATATCATTTACAACTTGACACATAGTGTTTGAACGCAGTGTAAAAATGATGCTGCTGCTCTTTAGTTCTTAGTCAACACGGATTTTATTTTCTACTCGTCGCCATAGGAGCCGAGGTCATTTCTCTTTACCTTTGTTGTCTTGAATTGTTCCTGATAGCCCTGAGATTAGAGGACAAAACTCTTTCAAGTGCTTTCTAACATCACCAGGCAAACTCAACACCAGCCCCATTGCAACCGTGACATCAGCCATGACAACCATGACTTCCCCTCTTTTTTTGGCTTACGCAGACTTGTATGCATACACACACACCTTCAGTTCAAAATAAAGAGTGCAAACTGCATGAGTTTGGGACCCTAATGCAAGCCTGTGCTAGTCCATCTTTCGCATCTCAGCCACTGCATTATCACAACGTTACCCTAATTGGATGGCACTGATTAGTGTGTGCATACATACAATATGTTTCCTATACATGTGGTTTGAAAGAGTGCGGGTCAAAGAAACCCAAAGCCCAGAAATGATGGCAAACAAATTGGACATACTGTGGATGGAAAGATTTAAAGAAGAAGGTTAAACATCAGCTCAGGGTGACAGTTCAAGTTATAATTACAGAGCTTAGTCTCTTTAAGGGGATGCTTTGCTAATTTTCAATGAGCTTTGCACCATAACAGTGTGGGTAGTATGTGTAAATAAACTGTGGTAAATGTCCCTCCATTTTACCAATGTCCATATCTCCGTGCTCATAAATCAGCTGAACGTGAAATGTGTCAACTAGCACATTTTCACTTAGGCTGTTGCTCGAACTACAGATGTACTTCCGCATTTTAGTATGCCCGCCACAAGTGGATCAAGAGACACATCCGCCCCTCTCTCTCAATCTGCTAAGATCAAACTTTAGAACTTTGCAGTGCTGATAAAATACGAAACAATATTATTTCACTGTATTGCCTGTTTCTTGCCTAAAATCTCTTAAGAAACATATTTTAGTGCACTGTTAAGCTGTAATATAAGAATTTGTGAACAAAAGGTAGGCCCCATACTGCTTCCTGTATTGTGAAAATGGAAGCTGAAACAGCTGAGGTCAAATGGTAAAACTAAGCAATTTTTATCCAATATCAATCAAGATTCTGTTACTGCGTTGCCTTTCTCACCTTCAGTTTTTTCAGGGAAACATATTTCAGCTTACAGCTTAATTTATTGTTTCATTTGGATAAACAGCCAAGCTTGTTTACCCTCTCTTCTTCTCCTACTCTTTTTTTTAACTCTTATATTACTTTAGTCATCCACATCACACTTTTCTCATCTATTTGGATCTCTCTTTGCATCCCCCCCTCTCCTCATCTTATCCCAAGGTATGCTGACTTCACGACAGGAGGTACAGCGAGGAGCAAGGTCTTTCTCCCTCTGCTGTGTAATTAATTTCCTACATGTCAACCTTTTAATCATCCTCTCCCTCAGCCTCACCCCAAACAGGACAACGACCCGCTGACCTGCCCACTGACCCCTCGGCTGATCACCACCCCCCACTGTATGTTGCCACGGTGAAGCCTGAGGCTTAGTCGCTATGGAAACAGTAGCCACTCTGGTCCTTTTGTTTTTCTTAGGTCTTGAGAGTAGCTGCAAGTATTTGAGTGTTTGTAGTTTGAGAGACGAAACATTAAGTTATTGGGGAAAGGAATGCTCTGTGTGTGTGTGTGTGTGTGTGTGTGTGTGTGTGTGTGTGTGTGTGTGTGTGTGTGTGTGTGTGTGTGCACGCGCGCGCACGTGTGTGTTTGTGTAGGACAAGGGAGTATGGAGGAGTAACCTTTGACCCCTGAATTCCTGTAGTCCCACTAGCTGCCTAATCATTCCCAGCAGAAATAATTGGAAAATTTAAACACACACACACACACAGACAGACAGACACACACACACAAAAAAAAAAACACACACACAAATGCTGCAAGTGGGAGCCACAACTTCAGGTCGGTAATCCAATGTTTTTTACTACAACATATGTGAATATGGGAGTATATATTACTCCCACATTCATGCATCAAATTTCTGTCATGGTCTCCACACACACACCCTGCACACTATGTGGATTTTATGTATTGGATGTGAGGGGAGGGCATCAGTGTTCCTATTTTCCATCATATTTCTCTGACGAACTGCAGTTGCACTATTCAACCCTTTTCTTTTTTTCAAAAAGATTTTTTGGCTTTTGCCTTTATTTTGGATAGGACAGCTTAAGTATGAAGGGGGAGATGACATGCAGCAAAGGACAGCAGGTCTGAGTTGAAACTGCAGCCGCTGCGGCAAGGATTCAGCCTCTGTACATGGGATGCCCGCTCTACCAGGTGAGCCACTGGACGCCCCTATTCACAACCCTTTGCAAGAAATTCCACAACAGTCTGTTAATTGCTGTGATGTCTGGGTTAAAGGGATAATTTGTACTTAAATTCTGGCGCATCTACACAGGAGATGTTTAAGTCATTCATCTTGCGTCTATATTTACCACTCCTGCTGTCCATACAGTTCACATAACAGCTCAGATCTTATTCCTGTTGTACTAGTGTAAACGATTTGAGCCCATTTCCTTCTCTTTTAAGTTAACTACAGTGCTTGCCTCTATATAAGGGGAGTTAGAGTCTTTTACAACACACACAAATATAATTGACTGTCCACAAATCATCCAAATTGTCCTGTTTTCATTTACTTTAAGCAGCCAAACATTGTGCTTCTGAATGTTTTATGGTAGTTGATGCAATTATAAGACATCTGTGTAAAGCAACTATCAATCTTCTTGGACAAACCAACCACTGGGTGAGGAACAGACTCTTAACAATTACACCTGAAACTGATTACAAGCTTGAAAAATGGAGGAGAAAAGAGAAACAGGGTAAAAGGACAAAAACTTACAGCTTACAGCTTACAGCTTGAGGGAAGTTGCCGTGCTGTATAGACAGACTCTTAGTATTGACAAAGGTTACTGGCTACTGGAAAGCGTGTCAAATTGTTTAAATGTTTTTGCCAAAATGGACACATATGGGTACCAGAGGAATAAAAATACGGGCAATATATTCTCCAGTCACCATCTGGTAAATCTCTCACACTTTGTCTATAGCAAAACAAGAGAAGAGAGGAAGGGGAAAAAACAACATAAGAAGAAACAATGCATGAGGTCAAAAGGTTTCAGCTGGCCAGTGGCAGGAGTCAAAGGCTAAAGCCAGACTACATCCTGTCAAATAGCTGAGAGAGCCAGGTTCTCTTCACAGTGTAGAATAACCATCATATATATTGTGTAGAAAACTATATTGTATTAAGAAGGTATACTTTATTACTGCGGCATGGTCTGAATGGAGGTTTAAATCGACGGCCCTCTCAGTCCAAGTTCCCCCAGGCTATCTTCTGTGCAGGGCTCTCTCTACTTTATATATAAAAAGAACAGCACTTTAATAACATGACATTAGGATTCTGTCGAAGATCTCTGGTAAACTTCACTGTAAATGCCCGGAGACACCGTACTGACATCAAAGAATTTGTGACAATAAGGGCCAACATCTCATGTCACCTGTGTCTCTGCAAAATAGTTGCACCTGAATACAACACAAAGACTACAACAAATAGCCAACCAGGACGTGTAGACGGAAATAACTAGAGAAATAACTAGAGGAAATAACTCTCCATATCAACAGGTGGCAATCCTAACAGGGATCCCAACAAGATGGATTCAAGATGCTAGTTAGTCAGTTAGGACATTAACAACCCAACCCGCTGTTAAACCCAATTACACTTGTGGACCTGGGTCCTGTGTGAATAACAATAACAAGGCATTTGTCCTACGTTCTGACAAAGATGCCCAGGTTGAACACGTTTAAGTATCCCATTTTGTGCACAGTCTGTAAAATGTCTGTCTATCCTATCACAGGGAGTATTGTGTCATTTGAAATGGTTTGAATATATGTGTAAGTAGATCTGCCTTCCTGTTATCTCAACCATGAAAAACAACAAATAGACTATGTAACATAATGTGTGCAAAGCCATTGAGGAAGTTTCCAGGGACAAGTTTTCAGTGGGGGTAAAAAAAAAAAAAAAAAAAAAAAAAGCAGGATGAGCCTATCAGAGCCCGGCTATCATTTACGCATAACATGGCAAAGACAAATCAGTGACAATTGATGTGAGGTGTGAAAGGGGCTGGAGAAACAGAGTAGAGAAAGACGTACCACAAGAGGGCTCTGTGTCTGTCACAGATGGAGAACACACACACACACACACACACACACACACACACACACACACACACACACACACACACACACACACACACACACACTACATTCTCTCTTCAAAGCAGGAGCTTTTCTCATCAAACACATGTAATGCCAGCTGAACAAGATGCCCAACTAATCAACTGAGAGGTAGGTGTCCCTGTGTGTCTGATCCAAGCCTGCTATTAGAGTGCCCGGAATCACTGGATTAACAAGACAAAGACCTGATCCTCCAAGAAAGACCAGATAAGAAAGTAGTAATCCTCAAACAGCTCACATTAAACCAGGCTGTGTTTCTACAGAGATGTTACATCTGTGTTACGCATGGGTCTGAAACATATTGGGTTTAAATGAGAGCACCCACGTCATACTGCAGAGTTCCCCAAGTACTAAAAAACGTCCCTCCGGTTTTAAATCTTTATTTTTGTTATATCTTTTACAGGGACAATGCACGTTGGTCAACATTAATGCAATTGTGGCAGTGTTAATTATGTGGCTAAGGTTCAGCTCTTGCTCCATCAAATATGGAGGTGACATGACACAGCAAAACAAAGAATTACATTCTTCATAAAATATGACAAGCAATATGCAAAGCAGGAAATAAATCTTGTCTGTACTTACGTGGAATCATATGAGTTTATGATT
Organism: Plectropomus leopardus; assembly: GCF_008729295.1. NCBI lineage: Eukaryota > Metazoa > Chordata > Actinopteri > Perciformes > Serranidae > Plectropomus > Plectropomus leopardus. The sequence continues at coordinate 14,004,289 of NC_056467.1, read as the reverse complement.
TCGTCACTGTAGAGCTAAAGGTCCAGACACACCAAACTGACATCAAAGAATTACCAGCAATGAAAGCCAACGGTTGCATTGCCTCATGTTGCCTCAGTCTCAGCAAAAAGTTGCACATGAATAACACAGCAAAGACTACAGCCAGCGGTCAACCAGCACCTACGCTCTGCACCTGCCTGACAGGAAATAACTCTTCGCACCAACAAGCAGCGGTAGTCTGTATTTGTCATTCAAAAAGGTAATCCGGAAGACCATCATGATGGCACTTTAAAAAACAATCCAATATTGAAAGAACAAAGCATATTTACCATGCACCAGTGAACAAAAACAACAACAACCAGGAAACACTTCTGCTAAACAGCTCAATGGCAAAAGAAAAACAATCTTACCTTACAGTATATAACAATTTCACTGAGCTGATCTGACAATCAGAGCTATTTCGTTCATCGACATACTCTGCTGTCTCTCACACAGAATCAGCTGACAAAAAGCCAACTGTGCAAAGACTGTTGACCGTTGGCTTGTTTCTTAGGGCCTTTAAACCATGTCAGTTTCCACAGGGTGTAACATTTCTCAATACACACAGAGGAATTAAAAGGTGATTGACGTAAAATGACAATATTTAACAAAATGAAGTGCCATAATGTTGAAAACATCACCTTATTATCTTTGATTACGTTACTGCAACATCAAAAATGTTCATCAGAGAAATGTGCTCGCAGTTTATAAAGTCCACTTTTGACTCACGACCTTAATACACATCTTCAGAGAAGTTGGCTGATTTTAGTTCATCTTTATCATCTTTGTAACACAGTCTACATTTTTGTGAGACACTGGATCTCAGCATTTTGGAATACAAGGCTGTATGGTCAGCCTTGTTTTAAAGTGATGACAAGCTGAAAAATCAACAGAGGAGCTGAGAGAGAGAGAGAGAGAGTTAGGGTAAGAAAGTGAGTGAGAGAGTGAAAGCTAGAGATGACAGAAAGCGAGGCAGAGGTCTGTTTTTATTGGACTGTTTCTGGAAGCAACAAATGTTCCCTTAACTTTACAGGGGAAAATCCTCCCACAAAGATTTTTACAGACTATTGCATGGAAGGAGAGGAGAGGAGAGGAGAGGGTAGGGGAGGAGAGGAGAGGAGAGGAGAGGAGAGGAGAGGAGAGAAGAAAAGACCTTTAACCTTTGTATGAGTTGGCATTTGTAGAGTCAAACTATTTCCATTCATATAAGCCCTGTCCAGAGGCCATTTAGCCAGCAAACTTCCGAAAGCAGACAATGAATATTTCATAGATATGTCATGGAAATTAGCAGTAGTCCAGTGTATGACTCCGAGTGCTGATTTGTTACCATAACAATGGACTCATTTGGCTAAACATTTCATCGTATAAAGCTTTCTATGTTGTGTAGTTGGGTGGCCTGCGGATGACGAAGGCCATCTTGCAATGGGATGGTGCAGCAGCAGCTGGACGGTCAATGAAAAAACACAGGCAAAAAAATAAAAGAAAGTTTCCCCTCAGGAGTATTTCAAATAGTTTTACATGATAGCAGCATCTTGCCAAAAATGTCCCATGGCACTTCAGTTTCGTGATGTACCACATCTACTATTAACTTCTTTATGATGGCGTATAAGGGAAATGGTGAGTAAAACAAAAAAGATGGAGCCAGGAAAAAGGGGGTAATATTGCAATGAAAAAAACAATAAAATTACCAGATAAAAGCTTGGATCTTCTTTGGGATTAAAATCCCAATTTCTTCAGAAAAAAAAGTTGGATAAATGCGGTTTCTTTGTCAATGAACTAGATCGCTTCACTTTACAAGAGTGGCTCAATGCAAAAGTCATGGCACTTTTTTTGCTTGTTCAAGAACACCAGACCAGACCAGTGAAACACCAGACTCGTGGGAAATGCAATACACAAAAACAATTTACATTAAATATATTTGATAAAATACCTAATTTATTTAAACTGTGCACTAATATATGCAAATTGTTGCCATCAATTAGCCATTTGGTCTAGTAATACTACTTATCACCAAGTTGGAGATCTAGTAACACCAATTTGGCAATAATGGGGCTAGATACCATTTTCCAAGTTTTTTTCTGGTAAATTTGTGACTTATAACTCTGAGGATTTTTGAGTTTTTCAAACAAATTTAAGACTTTCTATTCTCTAACAGTATTCAATTTTTTGGGGTAGACTTGTAAGAGTTTTTTTTTCTTGTAAATTACAGATTTTAAATTGAAGAAAATATCCAAATTATTATCACGACTTTAGCCTTTTTATTGGAATATTACCCCCTGCCCTGGCACGGTCCTATTTATTTATTTTTTTACTAACAATGTCCCAATACATTGTCAATTTTCTTTTCCTCGTCTCCACCATTACAAAAAGGCATACATACACTTCCCCATCTCTTAAAAGGTCAGGGGGACAAGTGTGTTTCCCTCCCATCTATCCCCCTACTCTTTTCAACTCGTCCCTCCCGAGTTCCTCAGGGGACAGGTGTGTCGCTCCCTTCATTCCTATCTATCCACCCCTCCCTGGCGCCAAGGGACAGGTGTGGGGTGTTCTGGCCTTGCAGTGACCTCCTTACCTGGGGGGTAGTCGGGGGTCTCCTCCTCCTCCTAATGCCATTATGTTCATCCTGCACCTATGGGCCTGCCCTCCACCTGCTCCATCCCCACCTGCTTCTGAAGACGGAGTTTGGATCTGGATCTGGAGGGGGTAAACAAGGGAAGTAGAAGGGGAGATGGTTAGGGTTAAAGACTAAGAATGACAAAGATAGCAGGGGGTGTGGGGGCAGGACAAATGCAAAGGAGACAAACATCTCCGGGAGTGAATATAGTGAGTGTGTGAGTGAATAACAGAGCAAAGAGTCTGCGAGAGTGAGACAGACATGCGATACGCCACAGCCCACCAGTTTTCTTTGTTCTTCCCCTCCAGCAACTGACAGACAGGACAATAGCACCTGGCACTGCTCCTTCTCTCTCTATCGCTCCTCCCCCTTCTTTTCTCCTCATCTCTTGCTCTGTGGCTCCATTCATCTCCATGTCGCACCCTTGCACACGGCGGAAGTTTTGAATAAAGCCAACAAAACCTCATAATCATGTGTTTTGGTCATTACGCACTGGGACGACTCTAACCCCGAGTTTAAACTCTTATCTCGGTGCATCAAGCAAACACAAGGCCAGATTGAGAACTATGGGAAAAAAAACACAGCCTGTGGTGTATTGTGACTGCAGAGTGAAAATAAATTTTGAACAAGAAACAAAGAAATTGAACGTCATATGTGCAACTGTGTGCGAAAGTCCATAACCTGCCCTTCTATTCTTTGGACTCTCGCCCCTTTTTTTCAATCATATGTATATCCTTAGATGGCAGCTGGTCATTCTTAAGCTGCTGTGTGCTTAAAAAAAGTGCACTTTGAGATATCAACAAGCCCTTTTCTGACAGTCAGAATGGAGAGAGTGTTTGAGCAAAGTATTTCTTTCTAGAATAAACAAGCAAACAATTAACTCTAAAATCATTAGCCTGTTGTACCATACGTAAAAATGCGAAGGTGTGCTAATTCTATATTGCTGATTGTTATTACCACCACCTTACTACCACACTGCAAACATACTTTAACATAACTTTACACAGAGGAACACAAATATCTGAATTGGTTGTATTGGACATTAAACGAACTAAGCCCATGTGTAAATAGTGCGAATCATTGTCTTAAGAAGTCACCGTGAGTCTGTTGATGACATTTTTATTATACAGCTTGTGCAAATCCCGAAAAAAGCAAACATTCAAGGGTGGAGAAGAAGGGTCATATACACAAAGACACTGAACAAAGACACAACGAAACTGTCTAACTGGAGAGATGAGATTCAGGAGCTTCAGTTGTTAAGAGCCGAAGCTGAACTTGTCAAATAGATTTAAAGAATAGTAAGAGACTCAGTTGACCAAATCACTAAAAAGCTATGTGACTGCAGAGTAATCCGTGTCCCGCCTCCTGCACGCTCTACCCAGGCGCCACCCCTCACCTAAACCTAACAGAGTATTTCTAGTAGGTGAGAACGCTTCTGACACAGACAATATCCTCTTGTGTGCTAAATGTGTAAAAGGGGAACTCCGCACAGTGTCTGAACCTGATTCTCTGGATATTGTCCAAAGTTTTCATGAGAAAACAGCTCTTGTTCGCAACTGAGCTTCTGAATGGGTTTGAGGAAAAACTTCTTTGATAGTTCTTGATGTTAAGAGTAGGACAGCAACTAAGAATTATTTAAATATCAGATTACTTTATCAATGCATTAAGTGTTTAGTCTATGAAATGTAAAAAAAATTTGTGGCAAAAGTTCACATTACATTTTAGCACAAAATGACACATTACTTGTTTTGCCAGGCCAAAAGTCCAAAACTCAAAGTACTTTATTCATTATCAGAGCAGCATGCAACATATCTTCATTCAACAGTTCAAACATGTCTAGCATATTAGCACCCCACAAATGACATTACGTACTCAACAGTAAGGAATGTGCTTAAGCTAGAGTTACGTAGGTTAGGTTCAGCTTAGTAAAGTTCGTAAGCTAGGTTTAGGAAAATAAACATCACACGGTTCCAACCACCAGTGTCCATGTGGAAAGTCCTGTGCTTTTCTGACTCATCCAACCCAACCTGCTTACTTATTCAGACTTTCATTCTAAAACGACTTCCTTCTAGACTCCTGTCAGCACATTGGTAACAATATTACAGCTTTCCTGATTATGTGGGTTCAAGACAAATTACTGGCTTATGATTCTGCTTTATATACAAATAGTTGTGTTTCCAAAGGTATTTGTACAACAGCGCATCAGAACAGCTTGC